>NC_133650.1:244060425-244295341 GCF_009905375.1 Apium graveolens | reverse complement strand
TATTTAGACCAGGTGCAGTAACATCAGGCTGTTAAATTAGGTGGTAGTATAAAATTAGGATAATGAGACGAGAATATACTCGAGACTGAGACAGCAAGAAAACTTATATTATGCTATTAATTATGTATTTACCTTTTAAAATATTTGGGCTGACGGGGTTTGGCCCTCTGAGAAAAGTCGACAACGGTAGGTGACATCACTCTTTGGCCGTCTCCGTGGTAAGAATTAGTGGCAGTTGGTGAGCTATACAAAAGTTGCTAGGTCAAAAGAGCTCTGACTTCATATTAAATTTACTAAGTTAACTAAATCTTAGGGTGTTAGCTGAGGGCCTTCATTAGATCATAGATAGGAACAAGCCCCTAGCATTTTGTTGATTGCACATGATCGAGTTTAACAATACTTACCGTGCAGTTCTTGTATATTCAATCATCTTTTCATAGTCATCTCGGCCGATGATTACAGCTGGTACTGCAAATGCGTAAGATACAATATCACCAGATGCTGGTGCAATCATCCCAACCGCTCCACTCGCTGAAACAACTTCACCATCAACAGCTTTGTCACAGAGAAGAATTCCTCCTTTGGTTATGGTTGTGCTTAGACTTCCAGGAATGCAGAGCCTAGCAATATTGAAGTCAACACCAAGGACACATTCCCTGCGTTACCGGAGTACACCAAGGGGTATGTCGTGTCACCCAGATTGAAACTATTAAGGAATTGCCCTGTCGTATGAAGAACAGACTTTGTCACTCAGAGGTCATTTACTAAGAAATAGCAATCTTCATTGTATATAAACCTTACAAGAATTTGTTGTCCATTTCCAAGCACTACTTTAGTGACAAAAATTTCTGTCGATAGTGCTAGCAGCCACAGTCAGTGCCCAAGGAAAATAGTTAGAGATCTCTCTGCGGAATGGGCCATTATCTCCAGCTGAACAAGAGTTAAGATACATTTTTCATTGCATGAAAAGAACCAATAGAGATTGGCTCCTTATGATAGGGACTTGGGAACACGGATCCAAGAGAAACTGATAAAAGGTCAACCCCATCAGCAATTGCATCATCAAGGCAGCTAAAATATCTGCAGCAGCACAACCATTTGTCCAGCAAACTTTGTACACAGCAATCCTTGCATTCGGAACTGCACCTCTTACAACCCTTGAGCTATCCCATGGTAGCTTATGTTATGCACTATTTCTCCTGCTGCCGTTGAAGCAGTATGAGATCCATGACCCCAAGTATCTCTAGGAGACATTATATCATAGTCAGGGTCAGAGCTGTTAGCAGTATCATAGAATCGCGCTCCAATCACCTTGCTGGTACCCAATATAAATTATCAGTTACACAAAGTAACAAATATATGTGTAGATTAAGTCATGTTCCAGTACAAACTCTACAACCAGCCGCACAAGTCACACTACTACAAATTACAATCACAGTACCACAAATCACCGATCACAGTTATAGAAATTAATGTTTTATAGTTAATAGTTAATACCAATAAACACTTATGTATACATTTACAGTGTGTGAACGTGTCTGATACATGGTGAGGGGAAGAATACCTATTGCAGGTAAAGTTATTTGCTGTTTGACAAGTTCCCTTCCATTTTGCTGGTGGAGGACCATATCCCATATCCTCAAAACTCTTACTTTCAGGCCAAATTCCTGCCATGGATATATAGAAAAATAATTTAGTAGACTAAATTAGGTCTTCTTACTCATCTTTTCAAATACATATATGGAAACTCGTAGTCAGGTTACCTGTGTCGAGCATTCCAATAATGACATCTCTTCAGTAGATGAGATAGGATGGTTTTCGGGAAAGCCTAAAAAATCCCATGATCTTGTAGTGTGAAGTGGCACTACGGTGTTTGGAAACACAGAAACCACTCCTTCCATGGCTATAAAACATCAATAATTTGGACAACATTACTCATGTGAATCCCACTATAAGTGTTGGTAGTTAAAGTTATACCATCACATTTATTTACCTTGAATTTTTGCGACCGCTTTCTGGGAGAGTTTAGCTACAAATCCATTAAAGCTCCTCCCATAACTGTGTAGTAGTGATTCTTTTGCCGAAGCATGACTGTGATCCAATGGATTTTAAAATTTATTATCAAACATAATCATTTTTTCTATAGTCTATGAACGTAGATTTGAATTTTCCAGTAAAAAATTTAAGCTTTCTGGCAAATAAAATATATCATCAATTCACTTGAACATGAAAGGACTTGGTTCTTTACGTTTTTACACTTGAATAACATATCATAATGTGTTTAATTACCGTAATGTAGTTATTTTGATAACTAACAAATTGTGAATCATTCATAATATGAAATCTTTTGTAGTTAATATAATGCAGTACCTTCCAAGGACTTGTGTGAGGATATTGTTATGCGTTGATTGGACTGTTACACTTTCTCCTCCCCTTCCTTTATTAGGAAGATCTCCCATGTACACAATGTGAATCTGCAAATTCATCACCTTGCTTACAGGATTTCTCATGTGACTATTTTTGTTATTGAATGCAAAACAATTCTCAAACATATATACGTATATTTTTTTCTGAGTTGTAATCTATATAAGCCAGTTTAAATCTACGACCGTACACCACTTATATCGTTTTGCACTATATATTGTAATATTATACCTTATACTGTAATATCATATTTGTATTGCTGCATAATATCATGAATATTGTAAGTTAAAAATATATTTGTACTATCCTCGTCTAAAAGAGTTTAAGGTTTAAGTAGTCTACAAATAACATTTGCCCTTTTTAAATAGCTACATAACTACCAACGTCAAATTTTCTTAATTTTTAAAAATTTCGTTTTTACAAGTTAGGGTCTTAACAGAAACATAAACGTTCACGTAAAGTAGCAAGGATCAGTTTGAGTACATTTTATCATACACAAATCTTAAATATTTCTTATGAGTGTAACATACCGGATATATTTGGTTTTAACGGTTAGAAGAAATAGAAAAGTGCAACAAGTGACATGTACGTTTTTCTCGTTCATAATATGGTAGCTAGATTCGTGTGTGTATTGTATGACAGAGATAATTAACTAACCTTAGTGTCTTCATTGCAATGACAATCGAGGACAAGCAATGCTGCAAGACATAAGAATAGAAAAGAGTTGAGCAATGGATGAGCCATCAAATTATTAAGTTTGATTTGCACTGCACTGCACTTAGAAAGTTTAGTATATAAGCATAGCTTTGGTCGACAGAGAATGCTAAAAACAAGAATCCTACGATGTTCCTCTTGGTTTTGGTGTATACAATACAGTTTTCTTTAAAATGTTTGTTGGGGGCTTCGCCTAATCAAACATTGTTGACAAACCAACTATGATTAGCAACAACCAGAATCTAACCGTCCTACTCTATTCAATGGAAGTCGCACCGGAAGGCGCACCTTGATCATGATCATTATTATATCGAATTATATTGAAAAAATTGTAGTATATAACTAACAAATAAGATAAAATGTCAAAAAAGTTAAATGTTGCTTTTGAACTAAGGCCATATTCAATAATGTTAGGTACAATGGTTGGTTAAAATAATACTTCATTCGTTCCTTCGGGCACAGTATAGATAATGAATCACACACAGAAGGGTGAATGTGTTTTTGTGTTTTTACTTTTCTTGAAGTATTATAGTAATGAACAAAGTAAATTAAATTTTGTAGTGAAATGTGTTAATACTGAAATGTAACAAGTAAGAACAGTTGACATGGATCTTTCAAAATTCATTTAGTTTTATATTAAAATTAAGAATATTTTACTACAAAATTTTTAGGCTCTTTGTAGTAAAGAGCTTAGCTTCTTTCTTGAGAGAATACACAAGATTTTTCTTGTCTAAATTGTGACTGCTAACAAAGCATCCAGTGTTTACTTTATAGAATAGTAAACACTGGTTACTACACATCATGCAACAACATGTACTAAACCCTATTTTAAGATAATCAAATCTTTCTATTTCCGACTTAGTGTATCTTTGCTAATCTTGCACGCCCGTGACTTTACTTTGTCAGTTAATCTTGGCCTTTGATCTTGTACTCTTCAAGTTGCTTTTGTAGACTTGTCAATCCAACTTGATTAGATTGTTTGTTGATTGATAATCTTGGATATTGAACTGGTCTGCATTTTGTACTTTAAATTTTACCTCGAGATCTCCAGTTTGGCATATAGAGAACTTGACATCTCGATAAGTATATTGGCTTATCGAGATCTCTAATCACTCTACATGTAATAACCCCAATTTTTGGAAAATTTTGAAACCCTTATGAATAGTGATTTTGCAGATTATGCTGAATGAGAAAATTTTTCATGCCACACTATGTAGGGGTTCTGTTATTGATCTTCTGGGATATTATTAGTACTCTATGTGGTATATAAGTGTATGTAAAGATCGTCAATCCAATTCCGAACACTTTGATTTTTCCCGGAAATCCACTAGATACGGAAAGAATTGAGTATAAGGTAACAGGATAAAAAGGATTTAAATTAAAGGATTATAAGAGAGGATCAAAAAGGAATATAATGTATTGAGAAAGGTTAAGGAAACCCAAGTAATAAGATCCCGGGTATGATCCCTCAAACGAGAAACGAGAACGAAAGTTAAGCGAACCGTATAACAGATCAGCGGTCATTAGGCAAACAATTAGAAACTAATCAAAGGGATTAGTGGGGATGATGTCATCAAACCAATAGGAAGAGGACAAAGGAGGGAGGGTGACATCACTTGATGATGTAAACATGACATGGGGGGGAGGAAGTGTGGTTGAATGATAACCACACAAAGTCAAGGTTAATTAGGTAATTAACCTAAAACAAATCAAAATTCAACCAACCAAGCCAAACATTTCATTTTTCACCAAACAAATCACAAAACACTTATTTTCTTCATCTTGCTCTCGACCCCTTTTCTTAAAAAATGAAGATCCAAGCTCCACCACTTACTATTTGGCAAGGTATTTATCTAAGCTTCCCCATGGATAGTTACATACTTCCTATAAGTTTAAGCTTCTAATTCCAAGCCAATCTTTTTTTATAAATCAAGGAAGAAGATGGTGAATAGTACTTCTTGAAATTAATTTTTGTGTTCTTGATTTCTTTGAAAGATCAAGCTTGTAGGAGGTTAGATTAAGGCTTCCATGGGCATTCCAAGGATCTTTCATGGATTAAAAGCTTCAAGGAAGGTATAACTCTTCATGATCTTAGTTTTAGGTTTTGTTGTTTAGATTTTCCTAATGTTTAGATGATGGGTTAGTGTAATGGGTGTGTAATCATGTTTAAAGCTTGTTATGAGTAGTTTGGTTGGTGAGAGGCATGATTATTGTGTGTTTAGAGATTGGTTGATTTTGTGATATTTTTGGAGTTGGAAATCTTGGTTATTAGTCAATGAACTTAAGTAAACTCTTAATTCACAATTGAGAAATAAGTATGAATTGGTAATATTGATTTATGGGGGATGTTGTAGTATGGTATGGATGGAGTTTTGATTGGGTTGTGAATTGGGATTGATTGGTGGTTGAATTGGTTAAGTAAAATTTTGGGAAATCGCGGTAACATAACCGTCGTAATGCCCGATTTACCGTAGACTGTTTTTGTTCTTAACATCAGAACCCTTGAACCTCACTGTTAGGTTTTTACCATTGCCATGTTTAGATAGTTCATGTTACGAGCTTCGTTTTGATATGTGGTTCGTTTGATTCCGATGTACGGTTTAGGAGAAACGGTCGTTTTAAGTAACGACGTTTCGCGAACGAATCATTTCCCCTCGCCTTACTTTGGAACCTTGGTTTAAAGACCTTAAAGGACTAATTGGAGTATGAAACATTTATGTAAGGTGTAATAGCAGTTGGTAAGAATCGCCTTAAAACTCGTAATGGTTAATTTATTAAAAATGGTGGAGCCGAGGGTACTCGAGCGACTTAAGTAAATCGTTAAGCGCGGAAAGCGAACGTTAGGACTCTAAATGGTTAAAGTCTAGTTTACTTAAGCGACCGGGGTTTAATTCCGACTTATGTTGTTGTTCATAGGTTATCGGGACCCACTCTAAGCTTAAGCCTATCCGGGAGCACTCAGACAAGTTTTCTACCCGTATAAACTGTTGTTGTGATGTATATGTGTGTATGCATGATCTTGCGATAAATGCATATTTGTTATTAGCAAATTCTTGCGATATATTGTAGCATGTGATATGGAATATATGCATGCCTGTTTCATATTCTTGAATTATATATCTGTTGGTTAAAATGCTTATAGTTGCATAATACCTATGCTAGAGATAAGCGGTATTTGAGTTACCCTTAGTAGGGGATAAAAAGGTGAACATATTTCTAAACTAGGAGTCGATGTTCCCGAGTATAATATATAATATTTTATATATATATGGTTATAGTTTTTAAAAACTATTAATCGAATAAGGTTTATTCGATAACTTTATTTTATTAATGAATATTATGTTGAATATTCATTCGAGGACATATGACTCCGCTTATTTTATTTAATGAATATTATGTTGAATATTCATTCGAGGACATATGACTCCGCTTATTTTATTTAATGAATATTATTTTGAATATTCATTCAAGGGCTTATGACTCCGTTTATTTTATTAATGAATATTATTTTGAATATTCATTCGAGGGCTTATGACTCCGATTTATTTACTAATTAATATTCTTTATTTTATTAAAGAATAATGTGTCGGTAATCAAACTTACTTTTGATTATTCAAATAAAGATATTACTTTCGTATAAGTATATTTTTGGTTATTTAATAGTCATTTCAAGTATAAGTTTTACAACATGTACTTCAATTATTTTTATAAAGATTATTCTTTATGGGAATATTATTTAATTAATAATATTCAGATATTTTCTAATATATTGGACTGATTTACTTTATTAAATCAGCATTACTCCAAACACTCTTTAAAGTGTTTTCGAGTCTTTAAAATGATTTTTAAAAATTAGAGCGGATCCCAAAACTCATTTTTATATTTAAGATCCTCCTTTCGAAGGGGATTTAAATACCTCGCTCAAAACCTGAGGGATCCGGCTCTGTGGTGTGTTTTATATTCGCAACAAGGTTGCTGTCTTGATAAAAGAATTTTGATTACTTACCCAACACTCGGGGAAGTAAAATTCTTGGAACAAGTTAATCCATTAACAGGCATCGTCTGGGAAATATCGGTGAGTTTTCCTTTCCAACTAGATACGACCTTCTTGGTGGAGCCGTATCAACAAGTTCTACTTGGGGAAAGGGGGGACGAGCTTTACGTTTCAGAGTCATGGATTTCATCTGAACTAGGAGTGGCGTAAGTGGTCGAGTGGCGCCGGCCCAGCCTTATATTATTGGCCCAAAATGGCCTGGAAGTTCCGCTAAGACGGTCCATTCCTTAGGAGTCCAGTGTTCGGTTGACAAGTAAATCCGACAGGTTCTCCTCTACATGTAGAAAATGGTGGGGTTGCACTACTACGACTTATCATCGTAAGTGGTCTTCCTGGCGCGGCAAACTCCCGTAATGAGTTCATCATCCAATTGGATATTTCTGCAACACTACCCAGAGCACTTCGATAGAAAGGCTACGGTTGGGCGATTGTTGAGTGTTGGCAGGGTCAAGTTTTCAAAATGATGTTTGCATCAAATGAAGTATCGCGTAACTTCATTTTATTTTGATGATATTTTAAAGATTTAATCTATTCAAATCTGGTCTTGTAGTCTCATCTATGTGATGAACTTTTGAAACTAATTATAACTTGAACGGTGGTAGTTCAAGTAGTATTTGGACAAGATATAAGTATATTGGAGTATCTTGTAACTTCATCTTTTAAACTTATATCTAGTAAATGATTATCTTATGCATGACAAAGATTTTCAGAAAACGTTGAGACAAGGTTAGATATATGAGATCACCTTGCAACGATATTTTTATACAGTTATACACTGGAACTCTGTGTGTATTATGCATGGAAGAGGACTTCCAATATTTTGAAAAAGTATATATGTATATATATACTGAATATTTTGCGACTTCATCGCATTAAGATATCAACTTGGTTCATTTCTTTTGACCAAGACTTTCATGAGTACTATGAGAAGGCTCATATATTGTTAATCATTATACATATTATTTTGGCGGGCTTGCTGCTCACCCTTGCTTTCTTCTTTCATCACACAATAACAGATAGAAAAGATGAACATGACCAAGCTCCTGATTCGCGAACGGATAGGAAACGTTCCGCAGTTTCCTATAGGCGTTGATGTCGCTGTAGCTGAGTGTAGGAACTACCAATAGGCTAGGCTTTCAACTTTCGATGTACCAGATTTATGTATATTTATGAATTGTAATAATGGCAAAGAAAATGTAAATTTATTCAGAAAACCTTTTAAGGTGTATTGGCAGATAATTGTGGAATAAAATGACTTGTGATTATTTTTGGATGTTCATCTCTGAGACTAGAACTTGTGGTGTGTGTGTTTATTGTGGGGTCCACAGTACAGAGTAGTTGATTAATTATTAAGATTGGGTGTTATTAAGGGAAATGGAAATCGTGACAACCCGGATCCCCGACCCCGGATTTGGGGGTGTTACAGAAGTGGTATCACAGCTAAGCATTATAAACCTCAGAGATGATTGTGACGTTAAGATAATAACTAAGATAATAAGAACTCTTGCCAAGTTCATAGTCGGGCTACCTAACATAGTACTGACAGTTAAAACCCTTATGGGAACCCTTATAAATATCGTGGTAGAAGCATAGTTCATGATCGTATATGGTAGCGGGACTCCGAACCCTGAGGTTGAGGAGCAACAACGCGATGATGTTTTATTACTTATTGGAGATCATATTATGGATCCGATAGAGCGTCCTAACGCGGGATCGGATGATGTTCATATTGAGGATATAGCGGTTGAGGATGTTGTCCTAGAAGGGACAGTTGCTGAGGAGGATCCCATGGAGGATCCTGACAAGAATGAATAAAGGACCACTGATGAATTGATGACCATGGTTAGGTCGACTACCAGAGGTAGGATTGGTCGATCACTACCGGAGGTTCGTTCAAGTTTGTAAAGATAGTAGCCCCCTTTAACGTGGCTTACTCGTAAGACTGAGAAGTTCGAATAGACAGAGAAATGTGAGAACAACTTTTAAGAACTGAAGCAAAGGTTGGTGACGGCTGTAACACCCCCAGATCCGGGGTCGGGGATCCGGGTCGTCACGGTCTTTCTTTCCACAATATCACTTCACTTAATTAATAATAAATAACCTTATGCTGTGACCCCACACTAACACACACCACAACCCGTTATAGTCTCAGAGATGAAATTTAAATAAGTACAAGTCTTTGAATCCACAATTTAAAAGTTATTACAACCCAAAATGATTACTTGATAAATTTACAGTTAATTGCCATTATCTGCCACAAGTTATAATTATACATAATTGATTCTCAAAAGTAGATGGTCTGATCTACAATAGATCTACCTCTGCAGCTATAGCAGCTACAACATCAATGGGAAGACGCGGGACGCTTCCCACGCGCTTGCGCTGGGTCTGCTGGAGTCTGGCCATCTTTCCTAACTGTTGTTGTGTGATGAAAGAAGAAAGCAAGGGTGAGCAGCAAGCCCACCAAAATAATATGTATAATGATTTACAATATATGAGCCTACTCATAATACTCATGAAAGTCTTGGTCAAAAGAAATGAACCAAGTTTGATATCTTAATGCGATGAAGTCGCAAAATATTCAGTATATATACATATATACTTTTCAAAATATTGGAAGTCCTCTTCCATGCATAATATACACAAAGTCCCAGTGTATAACTGTATATATAAAAAAAATATCGTTGCAAGGTGATCTCATATATCTAACCTTGTCTCAACATTTTTCTGAAAATCTTTGTCATTCATAAGACAATTATTAATTAGATATAAGTTTAAAAGATGAGGTTACCAAATACCCCAATATACTTATATCTTTCCCAATACTACTTGAACTACCACCGTTCAAGTTATAATCAGTTTCAAAAGTTCATCACATAGATGAGACTACAAGACAAGATTTGAATAGATTCAATCTTTGAAATATTATTGAATGAAATAAAGTTACGAGATACTTTATTTAGTCCCGATATATATATATCCACATATATATATCTCTTAAACATTTCCTGGAACCTCTGTTATGTAAAGTATGAACAGAGTTTGAAACATCCAATGAATTTTGGAAAGGAAAAGAATTTTGGCATAAACCCGATATCTCGCTGATCAGGCAAAGATACCAATAAGTAACCTTTTCTACTGTAGATGGATGAATTCCTCACCGGTCATCACCCTGGCCGCATTAGGACCTCGCGCTAGACCGTACCCCGGCCCCTCACGCGTTGATGGACTGCCACCCAGCCACTTACACAATAATAGACCGTACCCCGGCCTGTCGCTTATGCCGACTCAATGAGATGGGCTTACTTCCCGAACGTTGGGCAAGTAATCAAATCATTTACCAAATCTGCAACCTCGTTGCGAATATAAAATACACCACAGAGCCGGATTCCCCAGGTTTTGAGCGAGTATTTAAATCCCCTTTAAAAAGGAAGATCTTAAATATAAAATGAGTTTTGGGATCCGCTCTGACTTTTAAAAATCATTTTGAAGACTCGAAAACACTTTAAAGAGTGTTTGGAGTAAGGCTGATTTAATGAAGTAAATCAGTCCCCAGAATATTAGAAAATATCTGAATATTATTAATTAAATAATATTCCCATAAAGAATAACCTTTTATAAAAATAATTGAAGTAGAAGTTTTAAAACTTATACTTGAAACGAGTATTAAATAACCAAAGATATACTTATATGAAAGTATTATCTTTATTTGAATAATCGAAAATAAGTTTGATTATTAACAGTTTATTCTCTAATGAAATAAAGAATATATTTCAGCAAATAATCGGAGTCATAGATCCTCAAATGAATATTCAAATAATATTCAATAAATAAAATAAGCTGAGTCATAATACCTCGAATGAATATTATAAATAATATTCATTAAATAAAATAAAGGAGTCATACATCCTCAAATGAATATTCAAATAATATTCAATAAATAATATAAAAGAGTCATAAGCCCTCGAATAATATTCGAAATAATATTCAAATAAATAAATAAAGTTAAAGTTATCGAATAAACCTTATTCGATTAATAGTTTGGAAAACTATAACCATATATATATATATATATATATATATATATATATATATATCCATATCCATATATACAAGATTACTCGGGATCCTCGACTCCCGGTTTTTAGAAAATATTTTCACCTTTGGGTCCCTATACTAAGGGTATATGCAAGTTACCGCTATTCTCTAGCATAGGTATTATCAACTGAACCAACAGATATAAATTTCAAGAATATGAAACAGGCATGCATATATACCATATCACATGCTACAATATATCGCAAGAATTTGCTAATAACAATCATGCACTATCACAAGATAATGCATATACATATATTTACATCACAACAACAGTTATAACTGGTAGAAAACTTGCCTGAGCGACTGGGGTTACGAATGGCTCGGGACGAGTCTGATAACCTATAAACAACAAGTAAGTTGGAATTAAACCAAAGTCACTTGTAAATCTATACTTTAACTAACTTAGACTCTAACGCTTATTCTGCGCTTACTGATTCGCTTAAGTCACTCGGGTACCCTCGGCTCCACCATTTTTAATAATTTAACCTTTACGAGTTTTAAAGCGATTCCTTCGCGAATGTCTTACCAACTGCCTAACACACTTACCATAAATGTTTCATACATTAATTAACCCTTTTTGGTCTTTAACCTATGTTTCAAAGTAAGGCGAGGGAAAAAGTTTCGTTCGCGAAACGCCGTTACTTGAAACGGTCGTTTCTCCTAAACCGTGCATCGGAATCGAACGAACTACATATCAAAACGAAGCTCGTAACATGAGCTACCTAAACATGGCAGTGGTCACAATCTAGCAGGGGGTCCTCGGGTCCTAATGTTATGCACAAAATAGTCTAAAGAAAATCGGACGTTACGACGGCTATGTTTACGCGATTACCAATATTTATACCACTCCAATTCTTTACCAATTCACTACAAACCACCCAACCATCATCAATACCTCAAACACAACTTATATCAAGGCAAAGTCAGTCCATAATCTCAAGGTTTTCCAACTTATTCAACCACAAACATGATCTACTAACCATAACTTAAGATTCATTAACCATTAACCAAGATTCATATCCAAAATCACCACAAATCCAACCAAACCATCTATCATACATGGATCTTGCTATACATACATGGATATTTCTATATATACATTAATCCATCCATAAACTCATCAAAACTCAAAGTTCAAACTATAAGTTAAAGGTGAAAGTTGTTTATACCTCCTTGAAGCTTCCTAACACAACCCAAGAGCTTTGAATGCCTAAAAGAACCTTGATCCTTGCTTGTATAACCTTAATCTTTCATAAAAATTCAAGAAAACTAAAGTTATTTCTTGAAGGTTACTATTCACCATCTTCTTCCTTGATTTATAGAAAAAGATTGGCTTGGAATTAGAAGCTTAAACTTATAGGAAGTATGTAACTATCCATGGGGAAGCTTAGATAATTACCTTGCTAAATAGTAAGTGGTGGAGCTTGGATCTTCAAATTTTAAGAAATGGGCCGAGAGCTAGCTTGGGAAGAAGATATTTTTGTGTTTTGTTTGATGAAAATAAAATGATTTGCTTGGTTGGTTGATTTTTGTGTTGTTTTTGGTTAATGACTTAATTAACCTTGATTTTGTGTGGTTATAATTCAACCACACTTCCTTCCCTTCTATGTCATGCTTGTGTCACCTTGCACATGTCATTATGCTCCCACTTGTCCACACCTTGTGGTTTGATGATGTCACAATCCCTGGCTTCTTGTACAAGCTTGTCTCTTGGTCACTTATTTGTTTTACGGTTCGCTTATCTTTCGTTCTCGTTTATCGTTTGAGGGATCATACCCGGGATCTTATTACTTAGGTTCCCTTAACCTTTCTCAATATATTATATTCCTTTTATGATCCTCTCCTATAATCCTTTAATTTCAATCCTTTTTATCCTGTTACCTTATACTCAATTCTCTCCGTATCTTGTGGATTTCCGGGAAAAATCAAAGTGTTCGGAATTGGATTCTGACGATCTTTACATACACTTATATACCACATAGAGTACTAATAATATCCCATAAGATCAATAACAGAACCCCTACATAGCGTGGCATGAAAAGTTTTCTCGTTCAGCAAAAACACTATTCATAAGGGTTTCAAAATTTCTCAAAAATTGGGGTTATTACAGTCTCCCCTCCTTAAAAGGATTCCGTCCCGGAATCAGATAGAAAACAAATGGGGATACTTTCTTAGCATTACACTTTCTAACTCTCGAGTCAATTTTCCACATTGTGGTTCTACCACCAAACTCTGCCTAGTTTGATAATCCTTCTCCTAAGCACTTGTTCCTTTTCACTCTATAACCCTTCCTGGTTGCTCCATATAGGTTACGTCGGGTTGCATATCTATGCGCTCATATGCCCCTATTTGACTGGCATCCGAATTACACTTCCTTAACATTGATACGTGGAACACGTTATGAACTTGCTACATATTCGGGGTTAGGGCTAGCTTATATGCTAACTTCCCAAACGTCTTAATATATCCAAGGGTCCAACAAATTGTAGACTTAGCTTTCCTTTCTTTCCGAACCTCATCAATCCTTTCCAAGGGATACCTATAACATTACTAGGTCCCCTATTTCATACTCTTTATCCTTTCGTGTCAAATCAACATACTTATCATGTCCATCTTGGGCTACTACCAGCCGTCCTCTGATTAGATCTATCATATCCTTGGTCCTTTGGACTACTGCGGGTCCGAGCATCTTGCGCTCTACAACTTCATCCTAACATAAGGGAGATCGACATTATCTTCCCTCAAGGATCTCATAAGGCGACATCTCGATAATGACATATGATCTATTGTCGTAAGATAACTCAATCCGAATTAAGTGATCATTCCAAATTCTTTCAAGTCTATTGCACAGACTCTCATTATAGCTTTTATCATTAGAGCTTCTGCTTCTCAATACCCATTCTTTTCCAGTTCGTAATCGCTACAACCTTCCGTTCCTAATATTATACTAGTTATACTTTTGCTCGTTAGCGTTCTATAACCTTTTAATGACCACGACAACCTTAGTATCACGAATGTGTTTCCATTCCGCATACTACCACTACTTTATTACTCCTTTTTCAGTTGTTTCTATTTTCCAAAATTTGATCAATCAAATAGAAGTAAAGGAATTTGTTGAGAGATCACTATGATCATGAACACTTGTTATATTGCATAGTTAGTACAGAAGGTGGCCAGCCTTTAGTACTTGACAAGCAATTAAACAATAGATGGTATCCTACTAGGCTTCTATCACACAGATAGATAGTCATTCGGCAATACCTCCCCTTCTGGAAGGGTTATTCTTCTCAGATTACATGAAATGAAAAGAAGAGAAAAGAACGAACTGAAGAGAATTGTATATATAAAAAATATATATATATATATATACTGCCACAAAATATCTGGCTTGGAACCTACCTCTGAATTATAGAGGTTTGTCATAGGAGAACAAAACATATATGTATTTATATCAACATCAAGTATTATAGCATCCTATTTCACATGCCTAAATATTTCTATTCCGTTCATCATTCTATGGACCCATGCTCTTCCTCGAGCTTATACACAATCACCTTTGAAACTCCCTCGACATCGAAAATCGAATATGGGATCTCATTCTATACATCATCGCTACTAGAATTCTATGCTTGCACCGCAACCTTCCTCGTATAATAATACGACTCTCTATTGATAAGAAAGAATAATAATTCACCAGGTAGATACTCTACTTAATTAGTCTATCAATGATAACTTATACACTACCACGACCCGATTAGTGGTACTCAATCTCAACACCCATTTCAATACAACTCTCATGGTTGTAATCAGCTCACTACTCGCAGAATCATTGCTGCCTTACTATGGTCCACCACTGACCCACTGTAGTCATTCATTTTCCCTGATGTCTTAATAGCTAACCATACAGAGTCCATACATCTCGTATCAAATCCTTCTAAGGAGGTAACATAATCACCATTCCTGATTCATGAAGAACACTCCTGATCCTGACATACATACATGACATGAAGCAGATAAAAGTGCAGAAGAGTTTCAATCAAAGCAACGATAGCAGGTTAATACCATTCTTAATCATACGCCCTAAATAGAAGAATTAACTCAAGGGTTCATCTAGTCCTTTTTGAAACATGGTCCTGGCTTATCTCAAGATAGGACCTTCTAAGATAGATAGCCCGTTCATGGCGATTACATGAATTAAACCTTTACCAACTACTATTACGGTTGGGTATTGCACAGTCATCAGAAGGAATGTCAATCTTCCAAACCATAATACAACCTTCACAGTTTTAACCATCATCACTGTATTTTTTTTTTTTGGTACAAGCGCCTATAATTATCCACTTACCTTTAAAGTGTCGGCCACCTCTTTGGCCTTTCCTGATAGTAAAATTTCCTTACAGTCAATGTCATTTTAACCACCTCCAAATAAATTTTCTACCTTATTTCCGATCACTGCTTGAGTGAAGATGTTTTCCTTAAAATCAGATGGGAAAAAAAATATCACCATTTTTCCATAAGTTATTGCCTCATTCTTTAGAGGCTAATCACTGTCAAGTCTGACTCTCAATCATACTTAAAACATTTTTTTTTCTTAAGTCCTAATTGCCCTGAACAATTTCGACCATTACTGGTTCGATCCATACTTTCTCGTGGTTTAACACGTGCCCCACTTGGCATCATTATAATTACGTCATATTTCCTTTATCCACATTTCTATTCTTGAGAATTTTGAATATTACCTTTTTCCTTATAAAACTTCTAAGGTTATCCTTTAATCGTTCTTCCTGTATTCCCTAGATACAGGGCATATCACAATACCATTTACTAATAGTAGAACCATTGTCTATATACTTCTGCAAAATCTCTCCACTGATTCTTAAAGGTTGTTGTTACCTTAACCCTTTCCCAATCATACTGTCAAAACTCATACTGTCCTTATTAAGGGTGAAATGCCAACCTTTATGCATTCCCCTAGGATTCGTTTTAAGTTACCGATGTTCTATCCTTAATTCCACCTTTAAAAAGGTACAAGCATCCTTCCATGGATAAATAAAGTCATATATCCCTGATATGGGTATCTTATTCAATCATTCCCACCTCGATAGTAAATGCCTAATTTCACAATAACATCTGTATACAAAATGAGGTTAATCAAAATGGCCTCCAAAAGATAACAACGGTTATCCGCTTTTCTTGCCTAATCTGGTAATGATAACATGGATGTTCTGGAAGATATTGGTCGTGTTCAACGTGAACTTCTTCTTAATAATTCCTTATTTACTTTTGTTGTTTATCTCAACAGTCACCTCAATGTTGGGATATCTTTCATATCTGGCGTCTCCCTTTCTGGGTATCATGCCACCGGTCTTACACTTCACCTTCTTGAAGGTCACTTCCTTCATCCAATTTTCTTAATTTCTTACTTTCTTATCCCCTTAGTCTATCCGCGTCTCATTATTTATCCTTCGAATTATCTCAAGGTTTCCTCGAATCCTCCCAACTTACAGGGGATAAACTATATGCATCTCTTATGCCTTCAACCGTCAACTTTAACTCATGGTGAATCACCCTCATCCTGACGATCATATACTTTTCTATTTCTATTAATAGGAGTCTTTAGGGTTTCCTCATACCCAACTCCCTTATCATTCCTCAAACTCTGTTGCCTTTTTATTCCTTTCCACTTCAATTCCTTTTTATTTTCCTTTCTCTTATCATTATTTCATGAACCAACACAACATAAGCATTGATTTCAAATATCCCGTCATTCTGGATTCGCGTCTTCAGAACGAATCTTAACAACTTTTACAGCTTAGATTCTTAATTCATCATACTCGTCTGCCTTTGTTCTGGCTCTAAAGCTTTTACACTATTCCATAACCTTGGGAATTACGATCCTGAAAACAATTGGCTGAACTTTAATCAGTTTATTATAATCTCTTGCTCCGTGCCTTCCTTGGCCTTTCACCAGCGGGTGGTCTCTCTCTTGGGAGGGTAAGTGACAAAACAGTCTTTTGTGGTTCGTCAATCATTTAGAATCTCAAATGATTCATCTATTTCCTTTAGCCAGGCTCTTGCCTCGACTAGGTCAGCTTGTTCCTTGGAACTCTGAGAGCTTAGCGACTTAAAGGTCATGAAAGAATTTCCCACCGCACTGTCTCCTCAGAGTGGTGGTTGGGGATAATAGTCTAAGTTCTGTCTAGACAGGTCTATGAATTTCCGTATAGGAGTACCGTCTCGGGTCTCCTTTCCTTACTCGACTTTCTGTTTCCTTATTATGAAATGTTTCATCCTACTCCCCATAATCGGGGTCATCTTTTAATTTAAAATCCTCATTTTCCACTCCATTATGTCATGGGTTCCTTCTATCTTGATGGCGACCTCCCTGACTATCGCGTTCAGGGTTTGCTCTAAATCTTATTCCTCAACTATGGCTCTCATCTAAGTTCTCATCCTTACACTCTTGAACTTTCGGAACCCAAATTCTATAGGAATACCTCATTATTCCCTTATCATCTTTCTCGATATTAATCTTTTATCTAATTGTTGGCTCCCTGCCTTCATTCATAACTTTTTCTGGCACAATATGATCTTTTCCAATAATTCGGGCTGTATTGCAATCTCAAACAGCTTTTCGGTACCGGCTCCGGTTACCTTCACTTCTATTTCCATTTTCTCAAAATCTCTTATAAACTCTCCAAAAGACATTATCATCTTGAGTCTCTCCTTTTTACTAAGGGCATCAGCCACCATATTGGCTTTCCCCGAATGATAAAGAATCTCCCAATCATTATTCTTGATTAGCTCTAACTGCCTCCTCTGGCATATGTTGAGCTCTTTCTACGTGAAAATATACTAGAGCACTTATGGCTTAGGTAATTCTTGCACTTCTCTCCATACAAGTAGTGCCTCCAATCCTTAGGGTAAAACTATTGCCACGAGCCTAAGCTCATGAGCGGGGATATCGAATTTCATATTACCTTAATTGTCTTGACATGTACGCGATTACCTTACCGTGCTGCATAAGCACGCACCCTAAGCCCTTGTGCGAAGCGTCACTATACTTCACAAAATCTCTTTTTCCATCCGGCAACGCCAGCATAAGGGCCATCACCAACCTCTGCTTCAGTTCTTGAAAGCTGTTCTCTCATTTCTCTGTCCATTCGAACTTCTCAGTCTTATGAGTAAGCCGCGTTAAAGGGGCTACTATCTTTACAACTTGAACGAACCTCCGGTAGTGACCGGCCAATCCTACCTCTGGTAGTCGACCAAACCATGGTCATCAATTCCTCAGTGGTCCTTTATTCATTCTTGTCAGGATCCTCCATGGGATCCTCCTCAACAACTATCCCTTCTAGGACAACATCCTCAACCGCTAAATTCTCAATATCAACATCATCCGGTCCTGCATTAGGACACTCTATCGGATCCACAATCCGATCTCCAATTAGTAATAAAATATCATCGCGATGTTGCTCCTCAACCTCAGGGTTCGGAGTCCCGCTACCATATACGATAACGAACTACGCTCCTATCACGATATTTATAAGGGTTCCCATAAGGGTTTTAACTGTCAGTACTACGTTAGGTAGCCCGACTATGAACTTGGCAAGAGTTCTTATTATCTTAGTGAACTTATTATCTTAACGTCCCATCATCTCTGAGGTTTATAACGCTTAGCTCTGATACCATTTCTGTAACACCCCCAGATCCGGGGTCGGGGATCCGGGTCGTCACGGTCTTTCTTTCCACAATATCACTTCACTTAATTAATAATAAATAACCTTATGCTGTGACCCCACACTAACACACACCACAACCCGTTATAGTCTCAGAGATGAAATTTAAATAAGTACAAGTCTTTGAATCCACAATTTAAAAGTTATTACAACCCAAAATGATTACTTGATAAATTTACAGTTAATTGCCATTATCTGCCACAAGTTATAATTATACATAATTGATTCTCAAAAGTAGATGGTCTGATCTACAATAGATCTACCTCTGCAGCTATAGCAGCTACAACATCAACGGGAAGACGTGGGACGCTTCCCACGCGCTTACGCTGGGTCTGCTGGAGTCTGGCCATCTTTCCTAACTGTTGTTGTGTGATGAAAGAAGAAAGCAAGGGTGAGCAGCAAGCCCACCAAAATAATATGTATAATGATTTACAATATATGAGCCTACTCATAATACTCATGAAAGTCTTGGTCAAAAGAAATGAACCAAGTTTGATATCTTAATGCGATGAAGTCGCAAAATATTCAGTATATATACATATATACTTTTCAAAATATTGGAAGTCCTCTTCCATGCATAATATACACAAAGTCCCAGTGTATAACTGTATATATAAAAAAAATATCGTTGCAAGGTGATCTCATATATCTAACCTTGTCTCAACGTTTTTCTGAAAATCTTTGTCATTCATAAGACAATTATTAATTAGATATAAGTTTAAAAGATGAGGTTACCAAATACCCCAATATACTTATATCTTTCCCAATACTACTTGAACTACCACCGTTCAAGTTATAATCAGTTTCAAAAGTTCATCACATAGATGAGACTACAAGACAAGATTTGAATAGATTCAATCTTTGAAATATTATTGAATGAAATAAAGTTACGAGATACTTTATTTAGTCCCGATATATATATATCCACATATATATATCTCTTAAACATTTCCTGGAACCTCTGTTATGTAAAGTATGAACAGAGTTTGAAACATCCAATGAATTTTGGAAAGGAAAAGAATTTTGGCATAAACCCGATATCTCGCTGATCAGGCAAAGATACCAATAAGTAACCTTTTCTACTGTAGATGGATGAATTCCTCACCGGTCATCACCCTGGCCGCATTAGGACCTCGCGCTAGACCGTACCCCGGCCCCTCACGCGTTGATGGACTGCCACCCAGCCACTTACACAATAATAGACCGTACCCCGGCCTGTCGCTTATGCCGACTCAATGAGATGGGCTTACTTCCCGAACGTTGGGCAAGTAATCAAATCATTTACCAAATCTGCAACCTCGTTGCGAATATAAAATACACCACAGAGCCGGATTCCCCAGGTTTTGAGCGAGTATTTAAATCCCCTTTAAAAAGGAAGATCTTAAATATAAAAATGAGTTTTGGGATCCGCTCTGACTTTTAAAAATCATTTTGAAGACTCGAAAACACTTTAAAGAGTGTTTGGAGTAAGGCTGATTTAATGAAGTAAATCAGTCCCCAGAATATTAGAAAATATCTGAATATTATTAATTAAATAATATTCCCATAAAGAATAACCTTTTATAAAAATAATTGAAGTAGAAGTTTTAAAACTTATACTTGAAACGAGTATTAAATAACCAAAGATATACTTATATGAAAGTATTATCTTTATTTGAATAATCGAAAATAAGTTTGATTATTAACAGTTTATTCTCTAATGAAATAAAGAATATATTTCAGCAAATAATCGGAGTCATAGATCCTCAAATGAATATTCAAATAATATTCAATAAATAAAATAAGCTGAGTCATAATACCTCGAATGAATATTATAAATAATATTCATTAAATAAAATAAAGGAGTCATACATCCTCAAATGAATATTCAAATAATATTCAATAAATAATATAAAAGAGTCATAAGCCCTCGAATAATATTCGAAATAATATTCAAATAAATAAATAAAGTTAAAGTTATCGAATAAACCTTATTCGATTAATAGTTTGGAAAACTATAACCATATATATATATATATATATATATATATATATATCCATATCCATATATACAAGATTACTCGGGATCCTCGACTCCCGGTTTTTAGAAAATATTTTCACCTTTGGGTCCCTATACTAAGGGTATATGCAAGTTACCGCTATTCTCTAGCATAGGTATTATCAACTGAACCAACAGATATAAATTTCAAGAATATGAAACAGGCATGCATATATACCATATCACATGCTACAATATATCGCAAGAATTTGCTAATAACAATCATGCACTATCACAAGATAATGCATATACATATATTTACATCACAACAACAGTTATAACTGGTAGAAAACTTGCCTGAGCGACTGGGGTTACGAATGGCTCGGGACGAGTCTGATAACCTATAAACAACAAGTAAGTTGGAATTAAACCAAAGTCACTTGTAAATCTATACTTTAACTAACTTAGACTCTAACGCTTATTCTGCGCTTACTGATTCGCTTAAGTCACTCGGGTACCCTCGGCTCCACCATTTTTAATAATTTAACCTTTACGAGTTTTAAAGCGATTCCTTCGCGAATGTCTTACCAACTGCCTAACACACTTACCATAAATGTTTCATACATTAATTAACCCTTTTTGGTCTTTAACCTATGTTTCAAAGTAAGGCGAGGGAAAAAGTTTCGTTCGCGAAACGCCGTTACTTGAAACGGTCGTTTCTCCTAAACCGTGCATCGGAATCGAACGAACTACATATCAAAACGAAGCTCGTAACATGAGCTACCTAAACATGGCAGTGGTCACAATCTAGCAGGGGGTCCTCGGGTCCTAATGTTATGCACAAAATAGTCTAAAGAAAATCGGACGTTACGACGGCTATGTTTACGCGATTACCAATATTTATACCACTCCAATTCTTTACCAATTCACTACAAACCACCCAACCATCATCAATACCTCAAACACAACTTATATCAAGGCAAAGTCAGTCCATAATCTCAAGGTTTTCCAACTTATTCAACCACAAACATGATCTACTAACCATAACTTAAGATTCATTAACCATTAACCAAGATTCATATCCAAAATCACCACAAATCCAACCAAACCATCTATCATACATGGATCTTGCTATACATACATGGATATTTCTATATATACATTAATCCATCCATAAACTCATCAAAACTCAAAGTTCAAACTATAAGTTAAAGGTGAAAGTTGTTTATACCTCCTTGAAGCTTCCTAACACAACCCAAGAGCTTTGAATGCCTAAAAGAACCTTGATCCTTGCTTGTATAACCTTAATCTTTCATAAAAATTCAAGAAAACTAAAGTTATTTCTTGAAGGTTACTATTCACCATCTTCTTCCT
Source organism: Apium graveolens (assembly GCF_009905375.1). Taxonomy (NCBI): domain Eukaryota; kingdom Viridiplantae; phylum Streptophyta; class Magnoliopsida; order Apiales; family Apiaceae; genus Apium; species Apium graveolens. Next base: position 244,272,957 of record NC_133650.1, on the reverse strand, counting down.
TGATTTATAGAAAAAGATTGGCTTGGAATTAGAAGCTTAAACTTATAGGAAGTATGTAACTATCCATGGGGAAGCTTAGATAATTACCTTGCTAAATAGTAAGTGGTGGAGCTTGGATCTTCAAATTTTAAGAAATGGGCCGAGAGCTAGCTTGGGAAGAAGATATTTTTGTGTTTTGTTTGATGAAAATAAAATGATTTGCTTGGTTGGTTGATTTTTGTGTTGTTTTTGGTTAATGACTTAATTAACCTTGATTTTGTGTGGTTATAATTCAACCACACTTCCTTCCCTTCTATGTCATGCTTGTGTCACCTTGCACATGTCATTATGCTCCCACTTGTCCACACCTTGTGGTTTGATGATGTCACAATCCCTGGCTTCTTGTACAAGCTTGTCTCTTGGTCACTTATTTGTTTTACGGTTCGCTTATCTTTCGTTCTCGTTTATCGTTTGAGGGATCATACCCGGGATCTTATTACTTAGGTTCCCTTAACCTTTCTCAATATATTATATTCCTTTTATGATCCTCTCCTATAATCCTTTAATTTCAATCCTTTTTATCCTGTTACCTTATACTCAATTCTCTCCGTATCTTGTGGATTTCCGGGAAAAATCAAAGTGTTCGGAATTGGATTCTGACGATCTTTACATACACTTATATACCACATAGAGTACTAATAATATCCCATAAGATCAATAACAGAACCCCTACATAGCGTGGCATGAAAAGTTTTCTCGTTCAGCAAAAACACTATTCATAAGGGTTTCAAAATTTCTCAAAAATTGGGGTTATTACAACGGCCCCTATGTTGGCGTTGCCGGATGGAAAAAGGAGATTTTGTGATTTGTATTGACGCTTCGCATAAGGAACTAGGGTGCTCTTATACAACACAACAAGGTAATCGCGTACGCGTCAAGACAATTAAGGGAATATAAAATTTGATATCCCCACCCATGAGCTTGGGCTCGTGGTAATAGTTTTGCCCTAAAGATTGGAGGCACTACTTGTATGGAGAAAAGTGCGAGATTTACACAAGCCATAAGTGCTCTAGTACATTTTCACGTAGAAAGAGCTCAACATGCGCCAGAGGAGATGGTTAGAACTAATCAAGGACTACGATTATGAGATTCTTTATCATCCAGGGAAAGCCAAAATGGTGGCTAATGCCCTTAGTATAAAAGAGAGACTCAAGATAATAATGTCTTTGGGAGAGTTTATAAGAGATTTTGAGAAAATGGAAATAGAAGTGAAGGTAACCGGAGCCGGTACCGAAAAGCTGTTTGAGATTGCAATACAGACCGAATTTTTGGAAAAGAACATATTGTGCCAGAAAAAGTGATGAATGAAGGCAGAGAGCCAACAAATAGATAAGAGGTTAATACCGAGAAAGATGATAAGGGAATAATGAGGTATTCTTACAGAATTTGGGTTCCAAATGTTCAAGAGCTTAAAGATGAGATCGTAGATGAAAGCTAGTTTGAGGAATAAGATTTAGAGCAAACCCTGAACGTGATAGTCAGGGAGGTCGCCATCAAGATAGAAGGAACCCATAACATAATGAAGTGGAAAATGAGGATTTAAAACGTATAAGATAACCCCAATTATGGGAGAAGGATGAAACATTTCATAATGAGAAAATAGAAGTCGAGTAAGGAAAGGAGACCCGAGATGGTACTCTTATACGGCAATTCATGGACCTGTCTAAACAGAACTTAGACTATTATCCCCAACCACCACCCTGAGGAAACAATGCGGTGAGAAATTCTTTCAGGACCTTTAAGTCGCTAAGCTCATAGAGTTCCAAGGAACAAGCTGACACAGTCGAGGCAAGAGCCTGGCTAAAGGAAATACAAGAATAATTTAAGATTCTAAATGATTGACGAATCACAAAAGACTGTTTTTGTCACTTACCCTCCTAAGAGAGAGGCCACCCGCTGGTGAAAGGCCAAGGAAGGCACGAAGCAAGAGATTATAATAAACTGATTTAAGTTTAGTCAATTGTTTTCAAGAAAGTACTTCCCAAAGTTATGGAGATAGTGTAAAAGCTTTAGAGCCAGAACAAAGGCAGACGAGTATGATGAATTGTGAATCTAAGTTGTAAAAGTTGTCAAGATTCGTTCTAAAGACACAAATCCAGAATGACGGGATGTTCGAAATCAATGCTTATGTTGTGTTGGTTCATGAAATAATGATAAGAGAAAGGAAAATAAAAAGAACTTGAAGTGGAAAGGAATATAAAGGCAATAGAGTTTGAGGAATGATAAGGGAGTTGGGTATGAGGAAACCCTAAAGACTCGTAGCAATAGAAATAGAAAAGTATGCATTCGTCAGGATGAGGGTGATTCACCATGAGTTAAAATTGATGGTTGACGGCATAAGAGATACATATATTTTATCCCCTTTAAGTTGGGAGGATTCGGGGAAACCTTGAGATAATTCGAAGGATAAATAATGAGACGCGGATAGACTGAGGAGACAAGAAAGTAAGAAATTAAGAAAATTGGATGAAGGAAGTGACCTTCAAGAATGTGAAGTGTAAGACCAGGGGCATGATACTCAGAAAGGGAGATGCCAGGTATGAAAGATATCCCAACATTGAGATGACTGTTGAGATAAACAACAAAAGTTAATAAGGATTTATTAAGAAGAAGTTCACGATGAACACGACCAATATCGTCCAGAACATCCATGTGATCATTACCAAATCAGGAAAGAAAAGCGGATAACCGTTGTTATCTTTTGAAGGCCATAATTGATTGACCTCATTTTGAATACAGATGTTATTGTGAAATTAGGCATATACTATCGAGGTGGGAATAATTGAATAAGACACCCTTATCAGGGCTATATGACTTGATTTATCCATGGAAGGATGCATGTACTTTTTTTAAAGGTGGAATTAAGGATAGAACATCGGTAACTTAAAATGAATCCTAGGGGAATGCATAAAGGTTGGCATTTCACCCTTAATAGGGATAGTATGAGTTTTACAATATGAATCGGAAAGGATTAAGGTAATAACAACCTTTAAGAATCAGTGGAGAAATTTTTTCAAAAGTATATAGACAATGATTCTAGTATTAGTATATGGTATTTTGATATGCCCTGTATCTAGGGAATACAGGAGGAACGATTGAAGGATAACCTTAGAGGTTTTACAAGGAGAAAGGTAATATTCAAAATTCTCAAGAATAGAAATGTTGATAAAGGAAATATGACGTAATTATAATGAGGCCAAGTGGGGTACGTGTTAAACCACGAGAAAGTATGGATCGAACCAGTAATGGTAGAAATTGTTCAGGGTAATTAGGACTTAAGATAAAAGATGTTCTAAATATGATTGAGAGTCAGTCGTGACAGTGATTAACCTCTAAAGACTGAGGCAATAACTTATGGAAAAATGGTGATTTTTTTTTCTCATCAGATTTTAAGGAAAACATCTTCACATAAGCAGTGATTGAAATGAGGTAGAAAATTTATTTGGAAATGGTTAAAATGACATTGACTGTAGGGAAATGTTACTATCAGGAAAGGCCAAAGAGGTGGCCGACACTTTAAAGGTAAGAGGATAATTATAGGCACTTGTGCCAAAGGAATACAGTGATGATGGTTAAAGCTGTGAAGGTTGTATTATGGTTTGGAAGATTGACATTCCTTCTGATGACTGTGCAATACCCAACCGTAATAGTAGTTGGTAAAGGTTTAATTCGTGTAATCGCCATGAGCGGGCTATCTATCTCAGAAGATACTATCTTGAGATAAGCCAGGACCATATTTCAAAAAGGACTAGACGAACCTTTGAGTTAAGTCTTCTATTTAAGGCATATGATTAAGAATGGTATTAACCTGCTATCGTTGCTTTGATTGAAACTCTTCCGCAATTTTATCTACTTCATGTCATGAAAGTACGTCAGAGTTTGGAGTGTTCTTCATGAATCATGAAAGGTGATTATGTTAACTCCTTAGAAGAATTTGATACGACAGTTATGGACTCCGTATGGTTAGCTATTAAGATTCCAAGGAAAATGAATGACGACAGTAGGTCTGTGGTGGACCATAGTAGTGCAGCAATGATTCTGCGAGTAATGAGCTGATTACAACCGTGAGAGTTGTATTGGAATGGATGTTGAGATTGAGTACCACTAATCGGGTCGTGGTAGTGTATAAGTTATTATTGATAGACTAATTAAGTAGAGTATCTACCTATTGAATATTTATTCCCTCTTATGAAAAGAGAGTCGTATTACTATACGAGGAAGGTTGCGATGCAAGCATAGAATTCTAGTAACAATGATGTCTAGAATGAGATCCCAGATTCGATTTTCGATATCGAGGGAGTTTCAAAGGTGATTGTGTATAAGCTCGAGGAAGAGCATGGGTCCATAGAATGATGGATGTAATAGCAAAAATATTTAGGCATGTGAAATACGATGCTATAATACTTGATGTTGATATAAATACATATATGTTTTGTTCTCCTATGACAAACCTCTATAGTTCAGAGGTAGATTCCAAGCCAGATATTTTATGGCAATATTTTTTTACATATATACAATTCTCTTCAGTTCGTTCTTTTCTCTTCTTTTCATTTCATGTAAGCTGAGAAGAACAACCCTTCCAGAAGGGGAGGTATTGCCGAATGACAATCTATCTTTGTGATAGAAGCCTAGTAGGATACCATATGTTGTTTAATTGCTTGTCAAGTACTAAAGGCTGGCCACCTTCTGTACTAACTATGCAATAGAACAAGTGTTCATGATCATAGTGATCTCTCAACAAATTCCTTTACTTCTATATGATGGATCAAGCTTTCGAAGATGGAAGCAGCTAAAGGAAGTAGTATCAGTACGGTGGTATTCTGATTCTAACGCGTTCGTGATACTAAGGTTGACGTGGTTATTAAAAGGTTATAGAACGCTAACGAGCAAAAGTATAACCAGTATAATATTAGGAACGGAAGGTAGTAGAGATTTCGTACTCGAAAAGAATGGGTATTGAGAAGCAAAAGCTGTGGCACCCTCCAAACCCGGGTCAGAAGTTTGGGGTCCACATACACACCTTAATTATAACCTGTTTATAACAATAATAAAGATAATAATAATATATGCAGTGACCCTACTTACCAATCACCACGGACCGCAACAGGTTAAAGTATGCACACAAGCCAAACACACTAATATATTACAAACCGTTCAAATCCCAACTATTTCAAACTCAAACTGAGTATTAAACATTATTACAAACTTTTACAAACTTAAATTATTCCAAAAGAAGTCTACTAGCTCCACTTTCTTAACCTGAACCCCTAGCTCTCGCGCTGGACTGGGGATCCTCTTTACCAATTTGAAAGGCATATGTCATAGCCTACTCGTTTATTCGAGTATTTAACTCAACTCAAATAAGAATGTAATAAGTAAATAGTGGATTAATCATCAGAGAGATCTCACAAAGTAACATCTGTCAAAGAATAAAGAAACATTGTTCATCTGCAGACTTGAAGATTCACTGGAAGAAGTTCAAGAATTTGATCATGCCTCAGTGATATAAATCAAGATCGTGGATTTAATCAAGTGACAGAGATCTCGTCAAGGTATCATTTATTATAAGGATTCAATCAGAATATAAAAGTCAAGACATGAAGAAACGTCACGAAAGTTAGTCACTCATGAACCAGACAGTACATCGAGTGTCAGCATTGAAGTGGCGGAATTGATTCATAAGTCTCAGTGACTTTCAGAAGATTGTCAGAAGAATGGATGCTGCTAAGGGTTAATATTAATTCTCTATTAATTAATTAAGTCATATAATTTAATTAAGAGAATAAATTATATCTGCAAAGATTAATTTATTAATTAATTGAATTAAATTGATTAATTAATTTAGAATTAATACTAAGGATTTACAAGATTTTAATTGGTTTAAAATCTGCTTAAATTCAGCAAGATAATTCATTTGAACTAGTATGACAATCGGTATGACAATTGATAGTCATACCGAAAGTCATGCCAATACATTTAATTGTCTTATTAGAATTTCTGTTTAGATTAAAATCTGTTATTAATTCAGCAAGACAATTTATTTGAACTAATATGACAATCGGTATGACAATCTATAGTCATACCGAAAGTCTTGCTAGCTCATTTTTAATTGTCTTGCTAGTTGTAAACATTGTCCTACCGAAAGTCTCACAAGCTTAAAGGATTGTCATTCCAATTCAATCTACTCGGCTGTGTTGTTTAAAAGAAGCAGAAGACCAGTTCAAAGAATAGCAATCAAACAGAACATACTCAAGAACAAAAAGAAAAAGGAGCAGAAAAATATTACATCTCATCTGCAACTTCAAGATCAATTTCTAGATTGTAAAGTTAAATCCAATCAACTAGAAATACTTATCTTGTTCTTGTGTATCAATCTAGCGGATTAAAATCCCTAGAACTTAATCTCAAATCGCATTTAGCATTTGATCTTTTAATTACAAAAATAGAAAAAGTTCATGTCGAATTTATTCTAGATTTGTAATAATTGATTTGAGATTAATCCCTTGTAACCGATACCGTAGTTGTAACACCTTTCAAGTTTAATAAAAGTTTTATTTAACTTGAATTTTGTTTCACAATTTTATTCCGCATTTTATTCGACTAAACGGTATTGTTTGCATTCAACCCCCCCTTCTACAAACAAATTGGGACCTAACAATTGGTATCAGAGCCTTCTGATTAACGTACAAATCTAGATCCTAGACTTTTGTGTTTCTTTCACTTCTTGAATTTTTTATTCACTCAAAAAAAAAAAAAATTCATAATGACTACACAAAAAGTTGGAACCGTTAAAATTCCACTTTTCGATAAAGAAAATTATGTTATGTGGAAGAAGAAGATGCTACTGTTTTTACAGGTTGCTAATCCCAAATATTTGCAAGTGTTGAAGAAGGGTCCAAAAATTCCTATGGTTATGGAACCAGAGGTAATAGAAAATGATGTGGTGATCACCAAAGCGAGAATTTATGTGAAGGATCCTGAGGACTTCTCTCCTGCTGAAATAGAAGAAGCTTCCCTGGATGCTAGCCTTCAATTAATCTTAGTAGATTCCCTTAATCCCCTGATGAATAGACATGTGATGAATTGTAAAGATTCCAAACATATCTGGGAAACTATTGAGATTATTAATGAAGGCACAGAGGAAGTTAGGGAGAACAAACTAGAAATCCTAACCTCTGAGTATGAATACTTTAAATCCAATCCAGGAGAAGGAATCACTGAAGTGTTTGAGAGGTACAATGCATTGATCAACAACCTGAACATTAATGGTAAATACTATTCCATCAGGGAGGTCAACAAAAAGTTCCTTTTAACACTGCCAACTCATCTCGAACATAGAATCACTGCCATAAGAGAAGCAAGAGATCTGAGTGAGATTTCTTTGGAAAGGCTCTATGGTGTGTTAAAGACTTATGAGTTGGAGCAGATTCAGCAGAAGGAAGTTTACGGGAAAGGAAGAGTGGTAGCACGTCTACTGCTCTAGTAGCTGATGAACAACAACAACAACCACAATATCAACAACAATCTCAACAGTCAGAAAGAATGGTACAGTCTTCCAAGGTTGAAGATAATGTGATAGTAGCAGAATTTGATTCTCCTACTACAAATCAATCAGGAGATGATTATTATTCCTTGGAAGAACTGGAGCAATTGGAGGATGAGTCAATGGCCCTGATTGTCAAGAGATTCTCAAATGTCAGATTCAAAAGGAATCCCAAGTTCAAGTACAAGTCCAACTACAACAGATTCCAGAAAGGTGGATCTTCATCCTCTAACACCAGCAGTGGTGGGTATAAAACAGGGATGGTTGATCGAAGCACCATTCGATGCTTCAACTATAATGAGTTGGGACACTTTGCCACAGAATGCAGGAAGCCAAAACAAGCTAGGAAGAACTCTTACGATTCTAATCAAAAGAGTAAATCTGAAAGGGCGTACCTGGCAAAGGGAAGAAGCTGGGATGATACTGACAGTGAAGATGAAGAAGTTGGGAATCTTGCTCTCATGGCTAGTAATGCAAGCACCTCATCGTCAAGAAAAGAGGGCATTAAACAGGTACAACCGGTAGTGTGGATTCTTGACAGCGGATCGTCAAGACATATGACCGGAGATAGAGCCCTGCTATCAAATGTGGTTGAAAAAGCTGGCCCAGTGGTTACCTTTGGAGATAACAGCAAAGGTTTAACGGAGGGATATGGCTGTTTGCTAGCTGGAAATGTTATCATTGAAAATGTATATGTTGTGCAAGGACTTGAACACAATCTGCTTAGCATTAGTCAGTTCTGTGACAACGGCTACAATGTTTTATTCGACAAGCTGAAGTGTCAGATTCTGCACAAGAAAAGTGAAAAACCCTCCTTAATGGGAATCCGGAAAGGAAATCTGTTCGTAGCTGACATGAACTCTGGAAGCAATCTTGAAGTCAATTGTTTCTATGCAAAGGCATCGTCAGATGAGAGTTGGCTATGGCACAAGAGACTTTCCCATCTCAATTTCAAAACAATGAATTCTCTTGTCAAAAGAGAATTGGTAAGAGGTCTGCCTCAGCTGGAATTCTCTCCAGAAGGACTATGTGAGGCTTGCCAGAAAGGAAAGTCAAAGAAAGCAAGTCACAAAGGCACTGACACATCTTCCATAACTGGTGTTCTGCAATTATTGCACATGGATTTATTTGGTCCAGTTAATATCCTTTCTATGTCAAAGAAGTGTTACTGTCTTGTGATAGTTGATGACTATTCCAAGTATACGTGGGTTTTATTTCTTCACTCTAAGGATGAAACACCACAAGTTGTGATTGATCATATCAAGATGATTGAGTTAGATTCTAACGTCCCTGTTAGAGCAATAAGGTCAGATAATGGGACAGAATTCAAGAATGCACTTCTCAATGGATTCTGTACAGACAAAGGGATTACCAGACAATTTTCAGCTCCTAGAACCCCTCAGCAAAATGGAGTGGTAGAAAGGAAGAATCGTACATTGATTGAAGCTGCAAGAACGATGTTAATTGAATCAGGTCTTCCAATGTACTTTTGGGCTGAAGCTGTCAATACTGCATGTTATACTCAGAATCGAACTCTAATCAATAAAGACTTCATGAAAACTCCGTATGAGATTTTGAATGAACAGAAACCTTCTATCAAATACTTTCATGTATTTGGTGCCAGATGCTTCGTGCTCAAGGATGGAGATGATCGTCGTGGTAAGTTCGAGGCAAAGGCATATGAGGGTATTTTTGTTGGATATGGAAGAAGATCATATAGAGTGTATATCATTGATCAACACAAAGTAACTGAAAGTGTCAATGTTACATTTGATGACACTAAACTCCCTAGTATCCAAACTGAAGATCCTTCTGAGAAACTGAAGTTTGATGATACGTCAGATTCAGAATCAGAACATGGTCAAGAACCTGAGGTTGTTGCTGGTGAAGAACCTGTTAATCCTGATGATACTCAAGGTAATAGTGATGGAAACTTTGGCAACAATGGAGATACCACTGCTACTGACGGAGAATCTTCAAGTCAACATGGCAACAACTCAGGGGGAGATGCTGAAGGATCATCTAGTAGGACACAACATCACAATGAATTTCAAGGCGAATCATCAAGATCAAATCTTCCAAGACAGACTGTCTGGAATAAAGATCACCCTTTTGAGTTGATTATTGGTGATCCAGATGTTGAAGTCAGAACTAGACGTGCTACTCAAAATGAGTGTCTGTTCTCAGGATTTCTTTCTGAGATGGAACCTAAGAAAATTGAAGAAGCACTGACTGATCCAGATTGGGTGATTGCTATGCAAGATGAACTCAATCAGTTTGAAAGTCAACAAGTCTGGAAACTGGTACCTAGGCCTGTACACAAGAAAGCTGTTGGTACTAGGTGGGTATTCAGGAATAAACTAGATGAAGATGGTGTGGTTACAAGAAACAAGGAAAGACTGGTAGCTAAAGGGTATTCTCAAGCTGAAGGCATTGATTATGATGAAACCTATGCTCCAGTGGCTAGACTTGAGGCCATCAGGATATTTCTGGCATTCGCAGCATTTTCAAACTTTAAAGTTTATCAAATGGATGTCAAGAGCGCCTTTCTGAATGGAAAGCTGGATGAAGAGGTATATGTAGAGCAACCTCCTGGTTTTGAAGATCCAGATCATTTGGATTTTGTCTTCTTTCTTTTCAAGGCTATCTATGGGCTAAAACAGTCTCCAAGAAAATGGTATGACACTCTCTCTGAATTTCTTATTGAAAATAGCTTTATTAGAGGTGTCATAGACAAAACTCTCTTTTCTAAAACACATAAGAAGGATACTATATTAGTCCAAGTCTATGTGGATGATATAATATTTGGGTCTACTAATGATAATCTCTGTAAGAGATTTGCTAAGTTAATGCACAGCAAGTTTGAAATGAGCATGATGGGAGAGCTGAAGTTCTTTCTTGGATTACAAGTAAATCAAAGATTAGATGGAACATTTATTTGTCAATCCAAGTATCTCAAGGAACTCCTCAAAAAGTACAATCTAGAGGATTCTGCATCAGCAAGGACTCCAACAACTACAGCTGTCAAGCTTGGACCATGTGAAAACTCCATTAAGGTAGATGTCACAAGCTACAGAGGTATGATTGGCTCGTTACTCTATCTTACTGCAAGTAGACCAGATATTATGTATGCTACATGTTTATGTGCAAGGTTCCAAGCGGATCCTAGAGATATTCATCTCGTTGCTGTTAAACGAATCTTAAGATATCTTAAGGGAACACCAAATCTAGGTATTTGGTACCCTAAAGAATCTGGTTTTAACCTTGTCGGATATACAGATTCAGATTATGCAGGAAGTGTTGTTGATAGGAAAAGCACCTCAGGAAGTTGTCAATTCCTAGGAAGCAGGCTAGTCTCATGGTACATCAAGAAACAGCAAACAGTTTCCAACTCAACGGCCGAGGCTGAATATATTGCTGCTGGAAGCTGCTGTGCTCAGATCTTGTGGATTAGGAACCAACTACGAGACTATGGCTCTGTATTGAACAAGATTCCTATTTTATGTGACAACACAAGTGCAATAGCCATCACCAACAACCCTGTGCAGCACTCGAGGACAAAGCACATTGACATCAGGTATCATTTTATTAGAGAGCACGTCATGAATGGTACTGTTGAACTATTTTTTGTTCCAATAGAAGAACAAATAGCAGATATTTTCACTAAACCAATTGACGAATCCACATTTACCAGATTAGTTGGTAAATTGGGCATGTTGAATAGTTTTAGTGATTAATTTAGTTAATATCTGAGATCTGTTCTTGAATGAATTTACAAATGAATTTTTCATAAATGAAAAATTCATTTGCAAATTTATGTCATCATTTTATCATATTTCTTGCTTAATTCTATGTAATTTATAGTATCTTATCTGTTTTATTTTCCCTTCTTGTTAATTTAAAATATCTCAGAATATTTTATTTTCTCTAAAAATATTTTTCTATGAATTTTATTTGCTAAAATTCAACAGAAATCTATTTTTGGAATAAAAATAATTAATTCTGAAACATTGTCTTTCATTTTGTAAATATTTTCTGATATTTTTACTAAGTTATATAAGTCTTTATTCCAGTACATATTTATATATGTGTGTTTCTGTGTTTAAAGCTGATATGACAATCGGCAAGACAATTGAAATTGTCTTGCTGAAAGTCATTTCAGTTTAAATTTTGTTTATTATGTTATTCAGTATAGTTTTATACTGGCAAGACAATCGGTATGACTATCAATTGTCTTGCCAGTTATAAACCATATATATAATTATTTTCCTTTTATTATTATACTGGTATGACAATCGGTATGACTATCAGATTGTCATACCAGTTATAATTTTAGTACTAATTCTATTATTTCTTTTCCTTCTTTTGCCTGGTATGACAATCGGTATGACAATCCCGGATTGTCATACCAGCTGTAATATAAAAGCGTGTGTTTGTATTATTTTAAACCATTTCAACAGTTCATCACTTCTAAAAATTCGAACAGTTTTTTTTGTCTTCAGTTTTCTCTCTTCTCTCTCTTCGAACTAAAACCAACGATCTGCTCTTTCCTTGCTCGAGTTTTTACTCATCAAACTGATTCATCACTTTGTGATATATACATACAAGTATATATATACAGAGGTGCTGTTGGATTTTTATTAAAAAAAAATATATATAAAAACGCAAAATCAAATAAAAATCAGTTTGCCCCTTCAAATTCAATTTGTGTTTGTTGATTTTGAACTTTTTATTTTTATTTCAATTTCTGATTTGTGTCTTTTGGTTTGTCAAAACTGAGTTTGTGAGTTAAGAATTTTAACGAGATACATTTCTGTCTAAATTTTTCGATTATAATTAATTTAATTCGAATTATTAAATTAATTTAATTTAATTAATTCAAATTTTCTTAATATTATTCTTAAAATTCTGAAAAGCGCGTGTCTTATTATTATTTTAAATGGCTCTCAATTTCCAAATTGTCGCGCATAATCAGGTTGGTTATTTTAATCCGGAAAAATGTGATGTTGAAAAATTTAAGCCATGGATTAGATTTTTAAATGACCATTCGATTGTTAGCTCTGCTATTAAATCAAATGTGATTTTAAACGTCGATCTACTTAGACTGATTTGCACAACTTCTACTGTGGCCGATGATTCAAAATCTTTTTCATTCACCGTCGCAAACACACAGTATGTAGTTGATGAAACAGTCGTTAATCGTGCGTTAAATTTTCCACTAGACAATTTCTGTAATTTACCCTCTGAAAATGATATCACAAATTTTTTCAATGCTATTCACTATCAGGGGGTGATCAATTTAACCAAACTTTCTAAATCAAATTTGGTGTCTGAATGGGATATTTTCTTCGATACACTTTCCAAAGTGTTTGCCAACTGCACAAAATCCAATTTTCATAACATCACTTCCACTCTGCAGTATATTGGTCTTGCGGTTGTTTTCAATCAAAGGATCAATTTTGGCAAACTACTTTTTCCCATTCTCTTGAGACGTCTAACTTCTGCTTTACGTGATCATTCTACAAATCGTAGGGTATCATGTTACTATGCTCGTTTTCTCATGCTTATAGCAGATCATCTACTCACACCTGAACACAAAGCCCTTTTTGCTAACTCTGCGGTAACCGAACCCCCTCCAGTTAGCAAAAAGATTTACACTCGCCAAGACACAACCTTCAAATTCATGCAAGTTCCAGTACTTGTATCTGCTTTCATGGCCACTTATATTCCTTTACCTATTTTCAATCTTCCCGGCCATGAACAGCAACCTCAACCTCCAGTGGTACAAGCCACCCAGGCTCTTCCATTACAGGTAGTAATTCCTCACTCTCACTCCCTTCCTACTTCTGTTGAAAGACCCCCAGTGGTTGATAGGGCTGACCATGAAGTTGTAGAACCACAGCTTCAATCCCAGGTCATAGAGCCAAACACAGAGTCTCATTCTATCTCAACCTCTCCCCCACTGTCTAAAATGTTACCCAGGAGATTACTAGGAAGTAGTACATTGTTAAATATGAGTGAACCCTCAGCTCTGCCTCCTCCTAAGAAAAGAAAAACATATTCTGAGGCATCTGAAAGCCCATCCTTGTCCTCCCAATAGGACATGGACTTTGAAATGGCCAATGAACAGTTTCTAGAGGCATTCTCTCAACAGGATGCATCTATTGAAATTCGCCATAGGGCCATGGCATCTTGTACTGAGTCAAGCACAATTCCATTACTCACAATGGAACCATACACTTCCCCAGATCATACTCAGGACACACAGCGAGGAGTGCACGTAGAGTCGGTTATAGTGCCTGCCATAGTTACGGCAGAAGAGCAGTCACATGCTTCAGAGGGAAAATCTGACTCTCCGCCATCTTTAATAGAGTCATTTTCTCCCCTCCCAGATCCAACACCTCTGGCTCCCTTATGGGATTCTCCACTCGCAGATTTATCTGGAGAAAGTGGAGGGCAACTCGGTCAATCTATCCCTGAAGCAATTCAGACATCTATTCCAAAAGATTTGATAGTATTGACTGAGGATCGGGACTCGCGAATTCCCATTACACCACCACTGACCTCTCTTGAAGAGGCTAGGGTGATTTTTAATGCAGGTACAGAAGAACAGCAACTGGAAGACTCCTCACGAGCAATTATATTGAGAGAAACACATGCACGTGAGATGAGTGAACCAAACACGAGTGAAATTCAGGTGAGAGCACACACGGACACTGATACTGTAAACCTGTTAGCTCAGATTGCTGCCCTAAAAGAAGAACTTGCTAAAAGCCAAGCTGAAGCTCAAGCATTCAAAGCACAAGTGATTGAACGGTCTTCTTCTTCCACCTCTGTCAACAATCAGCTTGCAATCATAAGAAATGACATCTCAGATCTAAAGACCACTGTAATACCAAAGCTCAATTCTATTCAGGACACTCCAACTCTATCAGCTGATGACATATCCAACTTCTGCTCTCTACATACAAGAATGACTTCTCTTGAAGACCTCGTTGAGATGAATCATTCACTGGACTCCTCAAGATTTCTAAAGATAGAGACGGGCATGGAACATCTCAATGAAGGGATGAAGCACCTATATTACATGATCAAGAATTCTCATTGCCCTAATGAAGAACAAAGAGCTTATTTTGAAGGACCGTCTGGTGGAGGATCAGGCTCTGAAGGTGATGGAGGTTCCAAAGGAAGGTCAGTAGAGGATCCCTCAACTAAGGGGGAGAAGAAAGGAAGTAGTGCCAAAGGGAAAGAAAAAGATACCTCTGCTGGAAACAAAGGAAAGGCTGATGATGTCTACTACAGTGGAGAACAGGATGACTTTGATATTTTTGACATTCCCACTGAACCAGTTCAGGAAGATAAAGATGGGTTATTTGAAGCTGAAGAGGAAAGTGATTTTGAAGATTGGGAAGAGGAAGATACAGTGGATCCTATGTTTGAGAAAGAATTTCAGAAGGAGCAGTCAGAGATGAAAAGAAAAGAAGCTGAACTCAAGAAGGTCTCTCAGATCATTGACAGGAGGAAAGACATACAAAGTACAGAAACTCTTCAAAAGCAACGTCTTCATGACATTAAGGCTCAAGAAAGGAGAAGAGATGTCAGACTAAAGATTGGTGAAAAATGGGATGAAGCTAGGAGATTACTCGATATGCCTCAGCTGAGCACTAACAATGATAGGCAGTTCTTACATCTTCTTGACAAGCTGGAAATCTCAAATCCTAACAATGACATGTACATGAATGCTATCAAGACTGAAGTCTCAAGGATCACAGCTGCTTTTGATAGATCCCTAAATGAGATGAGCATTTTTGTATATTGTCAGAGTGAAGGATCATTCAAGGTGTCACTTCATCTATTTGAGAATCGTTCTTTGTCAGAGATTTGGGTTCTTTTAAACAAAGTCAAAAGAAGCTCAGAATTGAATGAAGTTCTTCGAGAAAGGCTTAAAGAGTTTGCCAGCAGGGCTAGTCCTCAAGTGGTCAACAATCCTCATCAGGTGAGATTCTTTAAGTCTGATTGTCTTCAAATCTGTCAGCCAGATGTACAATCTCTTAAAGACTACTCAGCTAAGCATCTGGTCTGGATGGAACATCATTTGAGAACTGCTGGATATTCATCCATGTTGAAGACTCAAGCTGCTGACTTGATTCAAGCTTATTGTGAAAAGAATGTTAAAAGGTACACTCAACTCAAGAATAAGCTGAAGTCAGTTGGAGTTCAACCAGTCAGACCAGCAAGCTTCACTTCAGAAAAGGATCGTGTCTTTGACAAGGAATTGCTTCAAGATTTAGAAGAAGGTGAAGTCAGAAGAGAAGACAACTGAAGTCAATTAGCTCAAAACTCAATGTAATATGATTAGAGCTTTATGAATCAAGATAATCTAATGTAGTTATATGTTCAGGCTAGAGGAACATCTATCTTGTATTCACTTGTAAATTTCATTTGGAATCTGGAAAATGTTAAATATAATCCAGAACTTTTCTGCTATTTACTTTACATTACTGTTTATATCTTTTTCTTATTTGTTAGTTGAGTTATCCTCTAGGTATTTGTTGTTATTGTCTAACAAGCAAATAGGGGGAGATTGAAAGGCATATGTCATAGCCTACTCATTTATTCGAGTATTTAACTCAACTCAACTAAGAATGTAATAAGTAAATAGTGGATTAATCATCAGAGAGATCTCATAAAGTAACATCTGTCAAAGAATAAAGAAACATTGTTCATCTGCAGACTTGAAGATTCACTGGAAGAAGTTCAAGAATTTGATCATGCCTCAGTGATATAAATCAAGATCGTGGATTTAATCAAGTGACAGAGATCTCGTCAAGGTATCATTTATTACAAGGATTCAATCAGAATATAAAAGTCAAGACATGAAGAAACGTCACGAAAGTTAGTCACTCATGAACCAGATAGTACATCGAGTGTCAGCATTGAAGTGGCGGAATTGATTCATAAGTCTCAGTGACTTTCAGAAGATTGTCAGAAGAATGGATGCTGCTAAGGGTTAATATTAATTCTCTATTAATTAATTAAGTCATATAATTTAATTAAGAGAATAAATTATATCTGCAAAGATTAATTTATTGATTAATTGAATTAAATTGATTAATTAATTTAGAATTAATACTAAGGATTTACAAGATTTTAATTGGTTTAAAACCTGCTTAAATTCAGCAAGACAATTCATTTGAACTAGTATGACAATCGGTATGACAATTGATAGTCATACCGAAAGTCATGCCAATACATTTAATTGTCTTATTAGAATTTCTGTTTAGATTAAAATCTGTTATTAATTCAGCAAGACAATTTATTTGAACTAATATGACAATCGGTATGACAATCTATAGTCATACCGAAAGTCTTGCTAGCTCATTTTTAATTGTCTTGCTAGTTGTAAACATTGTCCTACCGAAAGTCTCACAAGCTTAAAGGATTGTCATTCCAATTCAATCTACTCGGCTGTGTTGTTTAAAAGAAGCAGAAGACCAGTTCAAAGAATAGCAATCAAACAGAACATACTCAAGAACAAAAAGAAAAAGGAGCAGAAAAATATTACATCTCATCTGCAACTTCAAGATCAATTTCTAGATTGTAAAGTTAAATCCAATCAACTAGAAATACTTATCTTGTTCTTGTGTATCAATCTAGCGGATTAAAATCCCTAGAACTTAATCTCAAATCGCATTTAGCATTTGATCTTTTAATTACAAAAATAGAAAAAGTTCATGTCGAATTTATTCTAGATTTGTAATAATTGATTTGAGATTAATCCCTTGTAACCGATACCGTAGTTGTAACACCTTTCAAGTTTAATAAAAGTTTTATTTAACTTGAATTTTGTTTCACAATTTTATTCCACATTTTATTCGACTAAACGGTATTGTTTGCATTCAACCCCCCCTTCTACAAACAAATTGGGACCTAACACAATTGGTTCCTTTTTAACTGGAAAGAATATAAACAACATCGCACAAATGAGCTAACTAGCTCAGCAAGTCACAATGACAAAACTGAGAATAATGATCATCAGATGAATATGGTTATGATATCAAGTGAACAATGGATTATGATTTAGAATTGGATATTATACTTTTAATTTAAAAACCAAGGTTAGGCTGCTGATCAGTCACGCACTAACCCCGAGCAAGGCACACAGCATTGCTCTAACTACTGGATCCAAGGCACACATTGGCCTAACTTGACCATTATATGGTCTGACCACGAATCTGGTCCACAATTTTATAAAAACAATCCAATTCTAACATAATAACAGAATATGCAATAATAAACAATAACCGAAATCATTAACAACAATAAATGTTTAACAATGAAAGGGTTTCAATCCTTGTAAGGATCAATACGGCAATTTAAAAGCTTGGATGCTGGGTAATGAAAGAATTGGATAACAAAGGAATCAACATTTCAAGGTTTCAAGGATTTGGTCTTTACAAGTATAAGATACCATGGATTGAGTATATAATAGTTCATTTCAGTGTTTGGTATTTAGTTTGTATGTATTTGTGGAGTAGTATTGTAGATTTGTGATTCTTGTTTGGGTATACAATAATCAATGGATTAGAAAGAATATGATTCATGGCTCAAGAATAATAACTGAAATCAGGATTTAGGTTTCTGTGCTTCAAAACACTTGTAATATCACAGGATTATCAAGTACTACAATATCTCGAGAAAGTTTAGAACACTTGCCTGATATTAGCTTACTACACTGCACTCGTTTCCAATCACAACCGTCTTACTCTTCAACTATCTATTTCCCTTTCTTACGTCTTGCCTCTTCTGCTCACATATCATAAGCATCTATCAATAATTTACTCATGGAATTCTATTCAACACATACTTCTATCTACCCTTCGTTTTACCCAAATCCGATTAACGGATTGAAAGTTATGCAATAATCAAGTAAACACCGAATATATAGACCGATAGTCAATTAACAAGTCACATATAGCACATAATACATCACGTAATCAATGATATATTATTTATAAAGAAGTCTCGGATCATAAATAGGCTTTCTGGTATTTAAAATGATTTTTAAAACATTTTTCGAAATTAAAACGGGTCGTTGGATCAATTTCGGGTTAATAAACAGGGTTCGGTTGGCCCATTCTGACTCCGAAATAATTTTAGAATAATTCTCGAGCCTTGGAAATAATTTAGAATAAAATTTTAAAGCTCGAAACTATTTTTCAGAATTTTTAAATCATTTTTAAATAATTAAATCTAATTAAATAATTAATTAAAATCAATTAATAATTAATTAAATCAATTAATCAATTAATTTTTGAATTAATTGACCAATTAATCAATTATAAATTAACTGAAATTAATTAACTAATTAATTTAGATTTATTTGTGAATTAAAAATAATTTTCAGAATTAAAATAATAATTTTTAGAATTTTCAGAATTTAAAAATGAATTTTTATAATAAAAATAAATAGGAAATATGATTTTTAAACATTTTATAAACAGGAATCCTAAATTTGCAAAGTCTGGAAACTTCAGGGACCTAACTGCATCGTTTTCAAAAGTTGGGGTACTAAACTGTAATTTTCCAGCCCTTCGCCGGAAAACAGTCGGGTTCGCCGGAGAACACGTTCCCGGCGTCCTCACCTTACCAACACCTCCAGATCACATCTACACAACACCAGGAACACAACCATGCTATCAATTCATCCTAACAATCCCTGAGTTGGCCGGAATTTGGCCGTGAAGTTTTCCAGTTTCCGGCGAACATCAGAAAACTTCAAAACACAACTCCCTTCTCTACAGACCTCGTTGGTTCATGAAACTTATACGACTAGATTGCAAATTTCACAGAGAATACAACCCACTATAACACAACATCAATCTATCACAGAATAAGAAACCCCCAAATTTCAATTAAGAACATTCATACGAGTTATAAACCCTAATTTTGAAATTCGAAAATTAAACCCACTTTTGAGCATGTTATTGAACTCCAAATCAGACGTATGACATATGAAAATCATCAGGAAAACAAGCTCTACAACATGGAATCATCAAATCATACTAACAATCATCCGAACAAAAATTCATATTTTTAATAAAATAAATTCGAAAATAAATAAATTTGTAGAAAAATAACCTTGATTTCTGCAGTGAAACAAAGCTCAGAATCTGATAGAACACTTCAAATCCTTCGTTTTGGTTACTCAAGCTTTGAAAACAGAGATCGGTAACGCCTTTGTTTTGTTGTTTGATTCTTAGAACAGTTTATGTAATTAGGGCTTTTCTCTGAAAATTATATAATTATCTGTCTGCAAATGATTTTGATACGAAATAAAATACGGTAAAAGGCTATTTATATTTACGAAAAATTAGTATCCCGTTGGTTCATTCCGGATATAAAACGGTACATTTATTTGTAAAAACTGATCCAAACGGTATCGGTTTTCGGGATAATTATCCAAATCAGTACAGTTTGTACTGCGGTCTTGGTCTCAGCGCCTGGTTACACGTATTACGAAGTGATAATTGGGATAGTTTAATAAAAAGCTCCCGTTTATCGAAAATACGGGTTTTATTGATTTACCGAAACGTATATTGTATCGAAAATGTTGTGCCGGGACCCGCGCAGGACAAACTGTACGCCGGATCGAAAAAGTCGAAACATGGAATATGCTCGAAATATTACAACTAGGTTAGGAAGGAGTTCTCGAAAGAGTTTCGGGTTTCAAAAACGTAATAACGGGTGACGTCGGTTGGTTCCCGTTTTTATAAAATAGATTTTAATTACCCGAAAAAAGATTTTAGAAATTTCATATGATTCTTATAAATCTATAAACCAACATAAAAATAATTAGGAAGATATGACAATTATCTATATTTTATTTTGGACATATAAAAATTAAAATACTCAATTAATATTATTTTTGAATATTCAAGTACAGATAACACTTAACAATTAGCTCACAGAATAGATACTGAACACACATAATAATTATATAATAGCAAAAATAATTACACGATATATCCCGGATATTACATCCTTCCCCTCTTAAAAGGATTCTGTCCTCAGAATCTCTAAGAAAACAAATAAGGGTACTTTTCTCTCATATCACTTTCTAACTCCCAGGTTGACTCTTCAACCTTTGGGTTTCTCCACAATACTCGTACTAACTTTACCACTTTATTTCTCAATACTTTCTCTCTTTCCTCTAAAATCTCTATCGGACTCTCTACATATGATAAATCTGCTTGAAGTTCTATTGGCTCATATTCTATTACATGCCTGGAGTCTGGATTATATTTCTTAAGCATTGATATGTGAAAAACATTGTGAATGTGCTCCATGTGCGGAGGTAACGCCAACTCGTAAGCTACCTTGCCAATACGCTTTAGGATTTCAAAAGGTCCGACATATCTTGGGTTTAGCTTCCCTTTCTTCCCAAACCTCGTTAGTCCTTTCCACGGTGATACTTTCAATAATACCAAGCTTCCTTCTTCAAATTCCATGTCTTTTCTTGACTGGTCTGCATATTTCCTTTGACGATCTTGTGCGGCTATTAATCTTTTCTGGATAATTTCAACAACTTCCTTTGTCTGCTGCACCAATTTAGGTCCGAGTATTTTGCGTTCTCCTACTTCGTCCCAATATATTGGAGATCTACACTTGCGTCCATAAAGGGCTTCATAAGGTGGCATCCCAATGCTGGCGTGATAACTGTTGTTATAAGCAAATTCTACCAGGGGTAAATGCTCATCCCAACTTCCTTTGAAATCAATAGCACAAACACGTAGCATGTCCTCGATTGTCTGGATCGTTCTTTCACTTTGGCCATCCGTTTGGGGGTGATAGGCCGTACTCATATTCAATCTTGTTCCCAAACATTCTTGAAAACTCTTCCAAAATCTTGAATTAAATCTTGGATCTCGATCAGATACAATAGACACTGGAACTCCATGACGAACTACAATTTCTTTCAAGTACATATGAACTAACTTGTCGAGCGAAAATCTTTCATTTATAGGCAGAAAATGAGCTGACTTGGTAAGTCTATCTACTATAACCCAAATGGCATCATGATTAGTCCTTGTCCTTGGTAATCCAACTATGAAATCCATGGTAATATGTTCCCGCTTCCATTCTGGAATCTCCAATGGCTGTAGCAATCCGCTTGGTCTCTGATGCTCTGCTTTAACTCTCTGACAGGTATAGCATTTGTTAATCCATTCCGCAATTTCCCTCTTCATATCTGGCCACCAATAATTCTTCTTTAAATCTCTGTACATTTTGGTACTCCCTGGATGGATGGAATATCTTGAACTATGTGCCTCTTGTAAAATTTCATTTTTCAGTTCCGTTACTGGTGGAATCCAAATTCGTGAAGAAAACCTAAGAATACCTTGATCATCTTGTTGCGTGCATAATTCCTCACCTACCAAACTATTTATATCTTGATCCATTACCTCTTTCTGGCATTTCTTTATTTTCTCCAATAACTCCGGTTGGAAAATCATACCGTACACTTTTGCTTCCTCAGGCTTGCAAATTCTAATCTCCAATTCCAATTTTTGAAATTCTTTATATATCTCTTTAGGTACGGATAACACATTTAACCTTTCCTTCCGACTTAACGCATCTGCTACAATGTTCGCCTTACCGGGATGATAATTAATCGAGCAATCATAATCCTTAATCAATTCTAACCATCTCCTTTGTCTCATATTAAGTTCCTTCTGGGTAAATATATATTTCAAACTTTTGTGATCCGTGAAAATCTCACATTTTTCTCCATACAAATAATGTCTCCAAATCTTCAAAGCGAAAACTATAGCTGCTAACTCCAAATCATGAGTAGGGTACTTCTGTTCGTGTGGTTTCAATTGCCTTGACGCATACGCAATCACCTTGTCGTGCTGTATAAGAACACATCCTAATCCTTTGTAAGAAGCATCGCTATAAATTACGAAATTCCCTTGATCGTCTGGAAGTGACAAAACAGGTGCTGTGATTAATTTCCGTTTCAATTCCTGAAAACTTCCTTCGCACTTGTCATTCCATATAAACTTTTCATTCTTTCGTGTAAGCTTTGTCAATGGTGTTGCAATTCTTGAGAAATTCTGAACGAATCGTCGATAATATCCTGCCAATCCCAAGAAACTTCTTACCTCAGTGGGTGTTCTCGCTCTTTCCCAATTCGTAATTGCCTCGATCTTTGCCGGGTCCACTTTGATCCCTTCATTACTGACTATGTGTCCTAAGAACTGAACTTCCTGTAGCCAAAACTCACACTTCGACAATTTAGCATATAACTTCTTTTTCCTTAAAATCTCCAAAGTTGTCCTTAAATGTTCCGCATGATCCTCCTCCGTCTTTGAATAGATCAAAATATCGTCTATAAATACTATAACGAACTTGTCCAAATATTCCTTGAAAATTCTGTTCATCAGGTCCATAAACGCTGCTGGGGCGTTGGTCAATCCAAAAGACATCACTAAAAACTCGTAATGTCCATACCTTGTTCTAAAAGCTGTCTTTGGTATATCTTCTGGTTTGATTTTCAATTGATGATATCCCGATCTTAAATCGATTTTGGAGAAATACTTGGCTCCCTTCAATTGGTCAAACAAATCATCAATTCTGGGTAACGGATACTTATTCTTAATCGTCAATTTGTTGAGCTCCCTATAGTCGATGCACAGTCTCATGCTTCCATCCTTCTTCTTGACAAATAATACCGGTGCACCCCACGGGGATACGCTGCGTCTAATTACTCCTTTTTCTAACAGCTCTTGCAATTGTTTTGCTAATTCTTTCATCTCAACGGGTGCCATTCTATACGGGGCCTTGGATACTGGTTCGGTTCCAGGTGCTAAGTCGATTGCAAATTCAATTTCTCTATCTGGAGGAAAACCTGGTAACTCGTCGGGAAATACGTCTGGAAATTCCATCACAACTGGAATATCTTCAAGTCTTGCTGGCTCCTGACTTCTGTCGATCACATATGCCATGAAATGCTCACATCCTTGTTGTAGTAACTTATTGGCTTGAATCATCGTTAAGAACTTCTTTACTTGTTTCTGACCTTTGAACGTTACTATTCTTTCGTCTGGCATTTTCACCATTACTTTCTTATTTCGACAATCTATCTGGGCATCATGCTTAGATAACCAATCCATCCCTAATATAAATTCAAATTCTCCTAACTTAAACGGTATCAAATCTACACAAAATTTACTACCAGAAATCTCAATCTCACAATTCCCACAAACTTGGTTAACAGTTACACGTTCTTGATTTGCTAATTCCACCGTCATTATTTCATTTAAACACTCAACTGGACAATTTAACTTACTAACAAAATCTTGTGAAACAAACGATCGAGTTGCTCCTGAATCTATTAACACTTTGGCACATAAAGAATTCACATTAAGCGTACCTGCCACGACATCCGTATCCTGGATCGCCTCCTTCACC
This sequence comes from Apium graveolens, assembly GCF_009905375.1. Classification (NCBI taxonomy): domain Eukaryota; kingdom Viridiplantae; phylum Streptophyta; class Magnoliopsida; order Apiales; family Apiaceae; genus Apium; species Apium graveolens. Next base: position 244,248,899 of record NC_133650.1, on the reverse strand, counting down.
GACATGTGAAAAACTCTAGCCCTCGGAGTCTCATTCACTGTTGGGGTAGATCCCATAATCCTTAATGCATTACTGACTGGGGCTGGTGTCTTGCAATCCCTGGCCATATGTCCTGGCTTCCCACATTTAAAGTATGTAAATCCAATGGCTGGAACCTTCACTGCTGGATTTCGGATAGGCTGATCCTTATTCGCTGGCTCTCTTGCTGGCTGATTTCGGCACTCCCTCGAGTAGTGCCCTTTCTGGTTGCATTTAAAACATACCACATTCAACTTGTTACAAACTCCTCCATGTTTCTTTCCACATACTTGACAATCTGGAAAAGTTAATCTCAACTGATTCGACTGATTCACATTAGCTGGACGATTGCCCTGGCCTTCGTCTCCTGCATTTTGTCTCCTGAAATTAAAATTTCTCCCTGGCTGAAACTTGCTCTTCTTAAAATTTGGAAACTTCCCTGTTTGTGACTGACCTTCACTTCCCTCAACTTTCCTTTTCTTGCTTTCCTTTTCTTTCTGGAACATCTCACTCTCTGTCTCTGTGATCATAGCTTTCTGTACAACCCCGACATAGGTATCCAATTCAAAAATAGCTACCTTCCCTCTAATCCATGGCTTCAAGCCTTGCTGGAATCTCTTAGCTTTCTTTCTATCAGTATCAACATACGACGGCACATACCTTGACAATTCCTCAAACTTCCCCTCATAATCTGTTACCGACATGTTCCCTTGCTTTAATTCTAAAAACTTCAGCTCCATTTGATCCTGAACAAACTGAGGAAAATACTTTTCTAAAAACAATTCCTTAAACCTTTCCCAAGTAATAACATCTGTGCTTTCCAATGTCTTCACCATCTCCCACCAATAGGTGGCCTCATTTTTCAGATAGTAACTTGCAAATTCAACCTTCTGCTCCTCTTTCACTTTTACCAAGGCAAATGCCTTCTCTATTTCCTTTAACCACACATTTGCTTCAATTGGCTCTAAGGAACCCTTGAATTCTGGTGGGTTTACTACCTGAAAAGTTTTGAAAGTTACCTGGGGATTGGTCTGTCTCTGCTGTTGTTGTGCCAGGTGAACTGTTTGTTGGGCCAAGATTTGAAGAATCTGGGCTATTGCTGGGTCCATGGGTCCTGGGTTCACATTTTGGTTTGTCTCATATTGGTTGTTATTGTTATTGTTGTTGGTTTCTTCATTCTGGGTGTTGGTGCGGGTATTTCTTCTGGGAGGTATTTTCTGTAAAGAATCAATCAATTTTTTTTTTAGCTTTTAAATCAAATCTTTGTATAAAAGAAAAGTTTTGTAAAATAGAAATATCTCTTTTTGAAAACAGTTATAACTAAGTAAATTGCATGCTTCTTTACAGAATATAAACAGTTATGGAAAACAGGGTACATGGTATCACAGGGTATACTGGTGCAATAAATAAGGTGAAGTAAAACAGGTGCGATAAAGTAAATGACAGTGTTGGAAAAGAAAAGGTACTGATATATAGATCAAAAGTTTTAGGTAGTACAAGCGTAAAGACGCTTCGAAAGTAAAATCAAAAAGGGTACAATAACCTACTCACTAGTCAACATCGCTAGTCTATAAATACAACTCAAAAGTCTATTGATACACACTACACACTACTCTGATCCATGCTACATAATCATAACAACACTGCTCAGCATCTCCATCTCAGAATCTCTAACTCATGGCAAATCTGGACCTCCTATCTCCTCAAGCTCCTCTAGAACCCACTTAGCCCACTCCACTAGGAAATCAGGGGTGATGTCCTCATATGTAGCCTCAGCAATCCTCACAGCAGCTGTTCTACGAAACGCCTGGAGCCTCTCCCTAAGTCGCCTCTCACCACTCCCCATCTCTCTGGTACGCATGATATGCAATAACTCCTGGATCTGACCCTGTAGGAATCGCTGCTCCATAAGGCAAGCCTCAAACTGATGATATGGGACAGGATAGGAAGAGAACTGGAAAGGTACTCCTGTGACTGAATGACTAGTAAAGCCTGAATCAGCAGGTGGGGGTCCTCTGGCAGGTGGCCTCATGCCTGGAGGTGGAATAGCCTGCAATGGTACGGGCTGCAACACCGGTGGAGGTAGAATAGCCAATGCTGGTGGAATCACAGGACGTGGATCCGATGCTGGTGCTCCAACTGAAGGCTCTGAGTGATCAGCTGATACGGGAATAAAAGAGTCGGCCATTTCTGCTATCTGAAATCATATCGTAATATAAAAATCTCGTACCACGACGCAAACTATACTAATACCGGTTATACCATAACACTTAACCTCTCGACATTCTATCATCCTATACCTTACTTCTAATCCTATCCCTCTACCCATTCCCATCAACCTAGGCTTGTGTCAGTGACTTATAACCTGTAGCTCTGATACCAAACCTGTGGCGCCCTCCAAACCCGGGTCAGAAGTTTGGGGTCCACACACACACCTTAATTATAACCTGTTTATAAAAATAATAAAGATAATAATAATATATGCAGTGACCCTACTTACCAACCACCACGGACCGCAACAGGTTAAAGTATGCACACAAGCCAAACACACTAATATATTACAAACCGTTCAAATCCCAACTATTTCAAACTCAAACTGAGTATTAAACATTATTACAAACTTTTACAAACTTAAATTATTCCAAAAGAAGTCTACTAGCTCCACTTTCTCAACCTGAACCCCTAGCTCTCGCGCTGGACTGGGGATCCTCTTTACCAATTGGTTCCTTTTTAACTGGAAAGAATATAAACAACATCGCACAAATGAGCTAACTAGCTCAGCAAGTCACAATGACAAAACTGAGAATAATGATCATCAGATGAATATGGTTATGATATCAAGTGAACAATGGATTATGATTTAGAATTGGATATTATACTTTTAATTTAAAAACCAAGGTTAGGCTGCTGATCAGTCACGCACTAACCCCGAGCAAGGCACACATCATTGCTCTAACTACTGGATCCAAGGCATATATTGGCCTAACTTGACCATTATATGGTCTGACCACGAATCTGGTCCACAATTTTATAAAAACAATCCAATTCTAACATAATAACAGAATATGCAATAATAAACAATAACCGAAATCATTAACAACAATAAATGTTTAACAATGAAAGGGTTTCAATCCTTGTAAGGATCAATACGGCAATTTAAAAGCTTGGATGCTGGGTAATGAAAGAATTGGATAACAAAGGAATCAACATTTCAAGGTTTCAAGGATTTGGTCTTTCCAAGTATAAGATACCATGGGTTGAGTATATAATAGTTCATTTCAGTGTTTGGTATTTAGTTTGTATGTATTTGTGGAGTAGTATTGTAGATTTATGATTCTTGTTTGGGTATACAATAATCAATGGATTAGAAAGAATATGATTCATGGCTCAAGAATAATAACTGAAATTAGGATTTAGGTTTTTGTGCTTCAAAGCACTTGCAATATCACAGGATTATCAAGTACTATAATATCTCGAGAAAGTTTAAAACACTTGCCTGATATTAGCTTACTACACTGCACTCATTTCCAATCACAACCGTCTTACTCTTCAACTATCTGTTTCCCTTTCTTACGTCTTGCCTCTTCTGCTCACATATCATAAGCATCTATCAATAATTTACTCATGGAATTCTATTCAACACATACTTCTATCTACCCTTCGTTTTACCCAAATCCGATTAACGGATTGAAAGTTATGCAATACTCAAGTAAACACCGAATATATAGACCGATAGTCAATTAACAAGTCACATATAGCACATAATACATCACGTAATCAATGATATATTATTTATAAAGAAGTCTCGGGTCATAAATAGGCTTTCTGGTATTTAAAATGATTTTTAAAACATTTTTCGAAATTAAAACGGGTCGTTGGATCAATTTCGGGTTAATAAACAGGGTTCGGTTGACCCATTCTGACTCCGAAATAATTTTAGAATAATTCTCGAGCCTTGGAAATAATTTAGAATAATATTTTAAAGCTCGAAACTATTTTTCAGAATTTTTAAATCATTTTTAAATAATTAAATCTAATTAAATAATTAATTAAAATCAATTAATAATTAATTAAATCAATTAATCAATTAATTTTCGAATTAATTGACCAATTAATCAATTATAAATTAACTGAAATTAATTAACTAATTAATTTAGATTTATTTGTGAATTAAAAATAATTTTCAGAATTAAAATAATAATTTTTAGAATTTTCAGAATTTAAAAATGAATTTTTATAATAAAAATAAATAGGAAATATGATTTTTAAACATTTTATAAACAGGAATCCTAAATTTGCAAAGTCTGGAAACTTCAGGGAGCTAACTGCATCGTTTTCAAAAGTTGGGGTACTAAACTGTAATTTTCCAGCCCTTCGCCGGAAAACAGTCGGGTTCGCCACCAACACCTCCAGATCACATCTACACAACACCAGGAACACAACCATGCAATCAATTCATCCTAACAATCCCTGAGTTGGCCAGAATTTGGCCGTGAAGTTTTCCAGTTTCCGGCGAACATCGGAAAACTTCAAAACACAACTCCCTTCTCTACAGACCTCGTTGGTTCATGAAACTTGTACGACTAGATTGCAAATTTCACAGAGAATACAACCCACTATAACACAACATCAATCTATCACGGAATAAGAAACCCCCAAATTTCAATTAAGAACATTCATACGGGTTATAAACCCTAATTTTGAAATTCAAAAATTAAACCCACTTTTGAGCATGTTATTGAACTCCAAATCAGACGTATGACATATGAAAATCATCAGGAAAACAAGCTCTACAACATGCAATCATCAAATCATACTAACAATCATCCGAACAAAAATTCATATTTTTAATAAAATAAATTCGAAAAATAAATAATTTTTTAGAAAAAAACCTTGATTTCTGCAGTGAAACAAAGCTCAGAATCTGATAGAACACTTCAAATCCTTCATTTTGGTTACTCAAGCTTTGAAAACAGAGATCGGTAACGCCTTCGTTTTGATGTTTGATTCTTAAAACAGTTTATGTAATTAGGGCTTTTCTCTGAAAATTATATAATTATCTGTCTGCAAATGATTTTGATACGAAATAAAATACGGTAAAAGGCTATTTATATTTACGAAAAATTAGTATCCCGTTGGATCATTCCGGATATAAAACGGTACGTTTATTTGTAAAAACTGATCCAAACGGTATCGGTTTTCGGGATAATTATCCAAATCAGTACAATTTGTACTGCGGTCTTGGTCTCAGCGCATGGTTACACGTATTACGAAGTGATAATTGGATAGTTTAATAAAAAGCTCCCGTTTATCGAAAATACGGGTTTTATTGATTTACCGAAACGAATATTGTATCGAAAATGTTGCGCCGGGAACCGTGCAGGACAAACCGTACGCCAGATCGAAAAAGTCGAAACATGGAATATGCTCGGAATATTACAATTAGGTTAGGAAGGAGTTCTCGAAAGAGTTTCGGGTTTCAAAAACGTAATAACGGGTGACGTCGGTTGGTTCCCGTTTTTATAAAATAGATTTTAATTACCCGGAAAAAGATTTTAGAAATTTCATATGATTCTTATAAATCCATAAACCAACATAAAAATAATTAGGAAGATATGACAATTATCTATTGTAACACCCCCAGATCCGGGGTCGGGGATCCGGGTTGTCACGAGTTCCATTTCCCTTATTAACACCCAATCTTAATAATTTCTCAACTACTCTGTACTGTGACCCCACAATAAACACACACACCACACGTTATAGTCTCAGAGATGAACATCCAAAAATAATCACAAGTCATTTTATTCCACAATTATATGTCAATACACCTTAAAAAGGTTCTGAATAAATTTACATTTCATTGCCATTATTACAATTCATAAATATACATAAATCTGGTACATCAAAAGTTGAAGCCTAGTCTATTGGTAGTTCCCTACCTCAGCTACAGTGACTTCAATGCCTATAGGAAGCTGCGAAACGCTTCCTATCCGATCGTGAATTGGGAGCTTGGTCCTGTTCATCTTATCTATCTGATGTTGTGTGATGAAAGAAGAAAGCAAGGGTGAGCGGCAAGCCCACCAAAATAATATGTATAATGATTAATAGTATATGAGTCTACTCATAATACTCATGAAAATCTTTTTCAAAAGAAATGAACCAAGTTTGATATCTTAATGCGATGAAGTCGCAAAATATTCAGTATATATACATATATACTTTTCAAAGTAATGGAAGTCCTCTTCCATGCATAATATACACAAAGTCCCATTGTATAACTGTATAAAAATATCGTTGCAAGGTGATCTCATATATCTAACCTTGTCTCAACGTTTTTCTGAAAATCTTTGTCATTCATAAGACAATTATTAATTAGATATAAGTTTAAAAGATGAAGTTACCAAATACTTCACTACACTTATATCATTCCCAAATACTACTTGAACTACCACCGTTCAAGTTATAATCAATTTCAAAAGTTCATCCCACTGATGAGACCACAAGATAAGACTTGAATAGATTCAATCTTTGAAATATTATTGAATGAAAAAGTTATGAGATACTTTATTTAGCCCCGATATATATATATATATATCCACATATATATATATATCCCTTTAAACATTTCCTGGAACCTCTGTTATGCAAAGTATGAACAGAGTTTGAAACATCCAATGAATTTTGGAAAGGAAAAGAATTTTGGCATAAACCCGATATCTCGCTGATCAGGCAAAGATACCAATAAGTAACCTTTTCTACTGTAGATGGATGAATTCCTCACCGGTCATCACCCTGGCCGCATTAGGACCTCGCGCTAGACCGTACCCCGGCCCCTCACGCGTTGATGGACTGCCACCCAGCCACTTACACAATAATAGACCGTACCCCGGCCTGTCGCTTATGCCGACTCAATGAGATGGGCTTACTTCCCGAACGTTGGGCAAGTAATCAATTCATTTACCAAATCTGCAACCTCGTTGCGAATATAAAATACACCATAGAGCCGGATTCCCCAGGTTTTGAGCGAGTATTTAAATCCCCTTTAAAAAGGAAGATCTTAAATATAAAAATGAGTTTTGGGATCCGCTCTGACTTTTAAAAATCATTTTGAAGACTCGAAAACACTTTAAAGAGTGTTTGGAGTAAGGCTGATTTAATGAAGTAAATCAGTCCCCAGAATATTAGAAAATATCTGAATATTATTATTTAAATAATATTCCCATAAAGAATAATCTTTATAAAAATAATTGAAGTAGAAGTATTAAAACTTATACTTGAAACGAGTATTAAATAACCAAAGATATACTTATATGAAAGTATTATCTTTATTTGAATAATCGAAAATAAGTTTGATTATTAACACCTTATTCTTTAATAAAATAAAGAATATATTTCAGCAAATAATCGGAGTCATAGATCCTCAAATGAATATTCAAATGAATATTCATTAAATAAATATAAACTGAGTCATAAGCCTTCGAATGAATATTCAAATAATATTCAATAAATAATATAAAAGAGTCATAAGCCCTCGAATGAATATTCAAATAATATTCAATAAATAATATAAAAGAGTTATAAGCCCTCGAATGAATATTCAAATAATATTCAATAAATAATATAAAAGAGTCATAAGCCCTCGAATGAATATTCAAATAATATTCAATAAATAATATAAAAGAGTCATAAGCCCTCGAATGAATATTCAAATAATATTCAAATAAATAAATAAAAGGAGTCATACGCCTTCGAATAATATTCGAAATAATATTCAATAATAAAATAAAGTTAAAGTTATCGAATAAACCTTATTCGATTTATAGTTTGGAAAACTATAACCATATATATATATATAAATATATATATATATATATCCATATCCATATATACAAGATTACTCGGGATCCTCGACTCCCGGTTTTAGAAAATATTTTCACCTTTTGGGTCCCTATACTAAGGGTATATGCAAGTTACCGCTATCCTCTAGCATAGGTATTATCAACTGAACCAACAGATATATATTTCAAGAATATGAAACAGGCATGCATATATACCATATCACATGCTACAATATATCGCAAGAATTTGCTAAATAACCAACATGCATCTATCGCAAGATAATGCATATACAAGTGTATTCATCACAACAACAGTATAACGGATAGAATACTTGCCTGAGCGACTGGGGGTTACGAATGGCTCGGGACGAGTCTGGTAACCTATAAGCAACAAGTAAGTTGGAATTAAACCAAAGTCACTTGTAAATCTATACTTTAACTAACTTAGACTCTAACGCTTGTTTTGCGCTCACTGATTCGCTTAAGTCACTCGGGTACCCTCGGCTCCACCATTTTTAATAATTTAACCTTTACGAGTTTTAAAGCGATTCCTTCGCGAGTGACTTACCAACTGCCTAAAACACTTACCATAAATGTTTCATGCATTAATTAACCCTTTTCGGTCTTTAACCTACATTTCAAAGTAAGGCGAGGGGAAAAAGTTTCGTTCGCGAAACGCCGTTACTTGAAACGGTCGTTTCTCCTAAACCGTTCATCGGAATCAAACGAACCACATATCAAAACGAAGCTCGTAACATGAACTATCTAAACATGACAATGGTCAAAACCTAGCAGTGAGTTCAAGGGTTCTGATGTTAAGAACAAAAACAGTCTACGGTAAATCGGACATTACGACGACTATGTTTACGCGATTTCCCAAATTTAAACCAACTCAAAACAACCACAATCCAACCCCAATTCATAACCCAATCCAAACTCCATCCAAAATGCATTACAACAGCCCCAAACCAACTCATTATAATCCATTTACTTACTCCTAAAACTTGAATTTAAACTATACTACATTCTTTAACCAAATCTTAAGATTTCAACAAATCAATCACCACCATTCCAACCCAAACTCTTAAACAAACAAGTTTCATGCTTCACATATACTATACTACTCATAACCATTCCTAAATACTCAAAACTAAAGCTAGGGTTTGAAGTTTTATACCTTCTTGAAGCTTTTAATCAATGAAAGATCCTTGGAAAGCCCATGGAAGCCTTGATCTATGCTTAAGCTACCTTGTCCTTACAAATAAAATCAAGAATCAAAAATTTGTTCTTGAAAGTTACTATTCACCCTAAACTTTTAGGAATTGATTAACTAGGTAAACCTTGGATTCTTGGATCCAAACTTATAGCATAACTAAGTTATGAATTATGGAAGCTAAAGAAACAAACCTTATAATTTTTGAAGGTGTGTAGCTTGAGTTTTTTGAAAACTCCTCCTTGTTTTTCTTGAAAAGGCCGAGAGCAAGATGAAGAAGAAAGAGAGATTTTTGTGGTTTTGCTTTGATTTGATTTTTGGTTGGTTGTTTTTGTTTTGTTTTAGGTCAATTACCCATTTACCCTTGATTTTGTGTGGCTAATATTTCACCACATTTCCTTCCCTCTTATGTCATGCTTGCATCACTTTGTGATGTCATCCCCCTCCTTTGTCCTCTTTCTATTGGTTGGATGACATCATTCCCACTAATCCCTTTGATTAACTTCCTAATCGTTTGCCTAATGACCGCTGATCTGTTATACGGTTCGCTTAACTTTCGTTTTCGTTTATCGTTTGAGGGATCATACCCGGGATCTTATTACTTAGGTTCCCTTAACCTTTCTCAATATATTATATTCCTTTTATGATCCTCTCCTATAATCCTTTAATTTAAATCCTTTTTATCCTGTTACCTTTTTCTCAAATCTTTCCGTATCTAGTGTATTTCTGGGAAAAATCAAAGTGTTCGGATTTGGATTCTGACGATCTTTACATACACTTATATCCCATATAAAGTACTAATAAAATCTCAGAATATCCTTATCAGAACCCCTACATAGTGTGGCATGAACAGTTTTCTCATTCAGCAAAAACACTATTCACAAGGGTTACAAAAAGTTGAAAATTTTTGGGGTTATTACATCTATATTTTATTTTGGACATATAAAAATTAAAATACTCAATTAATATTATTTTTGAATATTAAAGTACAGATAACACTTAACAATTAGCTCACAGAATAGATACTGAACACACATAATAATTATATAATAGCAAAAATAATTACACGATATATCCCGGATATTACAAAAGCTCTAATGTTAAAAGCTATAATGAGAGTCTGTGCAATAGACTTGAAAGAAATTGGAATGATCACTTAACATGGATTGAGTTTTCTTACGACAATAGATCATATGTCTGTATTGAGGTATCGCCTTATGAGATCCTTGAGGGAAGACAATGTCGATCTCCCTTATGTTAGGATGAAGTTGTAGAGCGCAAGATGCTCGGACGCGCAGTGGTCCAACGGACCAGGGATATAATAGATCTAATCAGAGGACGGCTGGTAGTAACCCAAGATGGACATAAGAGGTATGCTGATTTGACTCAAAAGGACAAAGAGTATGAAATAGGGGACCTAGTAATGTTATAGGTATCCCTTGGAAAGGATTGATGAGGTTCGGAAAGAAAGGAAAGCTAAGTCTACAATTTGTTGGACCCTTGGATATATTAAGACGTTTTGGGAAGTTAGCATATGAGCTAGCCCTACCCCCGAACATGTAGCAAGTCATAACGTGTTCCACGTATCAATGTTAAGGAAGTATAATTCGGATGCCAGATAAATAGGGGCATATGAGCACATAGACAAGCAACCCGACGTAACCTATATGGAGCAACCAGGAAGGGTTATAGAGTAAAAAGGAACAAGTGCTTAGGAGAAGGGTTATCAAACTATTCAGAGTTTGATGGAAGAACTACAATGTGGGAAAATTTACTCGAGAGTAAGAAAGTATCCCTATTCATTTTCTATCTGATTCCGGGACGGAATCCTTTTAAGGAGGGGAGACTGTAATAACCCCAATTTTTGGAAAATTTTGAAACCCTTATGAATAGTGATTTTGCAGCTTATGCTGAATGAGAAAACTTTTCATGCCACACTATGTAGGGGTTCTGTTATTGATCTTCTGGGATATTATTAGTACTCTATGTGGTATATAAGTGTATATAAAGATCGTCAGAATCCAATTCCGAACACTTTGATTTTTCCCGGAAATCCACTAGATACGGAAAGAATTGAGTATAAGGTAATAGGATAAAAAGGATTTAAATTAAAGGATTATAAGAGAGGATCAAAAAAGGAATATAATTATTGAGAAAGGTTAAGGAAACCCAAGTAATAAGATCCCGGGTATGATCCCTCAAACGAGAAACGAGAACAAAAGTTAAGCGAACCGTATAACAGATCAGCGGTCATTAGGCAAACAATTAGAAGCTAATCAAAGGGATTAGTGGGGATGATGTCATCAAACCAATAGAAAGAGGACAAAGGCGGGAGGGTGACATCACTTGATGATGTAAGCATGACATGGGGGGGGGGAAGTGTGGTTGAATGATAACCACACAAAGTCAAGGTTAATTAGGTAATTAACCTAAAACAAATCAAAATTCAACCAACCAAGCCAAACATTTCATTTTTCACCAAACAAATCACAAAACACTTCTTTTCTTCATCTTGCTCTCGACCCCTTTTCTTAAAAAATGAAGATCCAAGCTCCACCACTTACTATTTGGCAAGGTATTTATCTAAGCTTCCCCATGGATACTTACATACTTCCTATAAGTTTAAGCTTCTAATTCCAAGCCAATCTTTTTTTATAAATCAAGGAAGAAGAAGGTGAATAGTACTTCTTGAAATTAATTTTCGTGTTCTTGATTTCTTTGAAAGATCAAGCTTGTAGGAGGTTAGATTAAGGCTTCCATGGGCATTCCAAGGATCTTTCATGGATTAAAAGCTTCAAGGAAGGTATAACTCTTCATGATCTTAGTTTTAGGTTTTATTGTTTAGATTTCCTAATGTTTAGATGATGGGTTAGTGTAATGGGTGTGTAATCATGTTTAAAGCTTGTTATGAGTAGTTTGGTTGGTGAGAGGCATGATTATTGTGTGTTTAGAGATTGGTTGATTTTGTGATATTTTTGGAGTTGGAAATCTTGGTTATTAGTCAATGAACTTAAGTAAACTCTTAATTCATAATTGAGAAATAAGTATGAATTGGTAATATTTATTTGTTGGGGCTGTTGTAGTATGGTATGGATGGAGTTTTGATTGGGTTGTGAATTGGGATTGATTGGTGGTTGAATTGGTTAAGTAAAATTTTGGGAAATCGCGTAAACATAGCCGTCGTAATGCCCGATTTACCGTAGACTGTTTTTGTTCTTAACATCAGAACCCTTGAACTCACTGTTAGGTTTTTACCATTGTCATGTTTAGATAGTTCATTTTACGAGCTTCGTTTTGATATGTGGTTCGTTTGATTCCGATGTACGGTTTAGGAGAAACGGCCGTTTTAAGTAACGGCGTTTCGCGAACGAATCATTTCCCCTCGCCTTACTTTGGAACCTTAGTTAAAGACCTTAAAGGACTAATTGGAGTATGAAACATTTATGTAAGGTGTAATAGGCAGTTGGTAAGAATCGCCTTAAAACTCGTAATGGTTAATTTATTAAAAATGGTGGAGCCGAGGGTACTCGAGCGACTTAAGTAAATCGTTAAGCGCGAAAGCGAACGTTAGGACTCTAAATGATTAAAGTCTAGTTTCTTAAGCGACCGGGGTTTAATTCCGACTTATGTTGTTGTTCATAGGTTATCGGACCCACTCTAAGCTTAAGCCTATCCGGGAGCACTCAGGCAAGTTTTCTACCCGTATAACTGTTGTTGTGATGTATATGTGTATATGCATGATCTTGCGATAAATGCATATTTGTTATTAGCAAATTCTTGCGATATATTGTAGCATGTGATATGGAATATATGCATGCCTGTTTCATATTCTTGAATTATATATCTGTTGGTTAAAATGCTTATAGTTGCATAATACCTATGCTAGAGATAAGCGGTATTTGAGTTACCCTTAGTAGGGGATAAAAAGGTGAACATATTTCTAAACCGGGAGTCGATGTTTCCGAGTATAATATATATATTTTATATATATATGGTTATAGTTTTTAAAAACTATTAATCGAATAAGGTTTATTCGATAACTTTATTTTATTAATGAATATTATGTTGAATATTCATTCGAGGACATATGACTCCGCTTATTTTATTTAATGAATATTATGTTGAATATTCATTCGAGGACATATGACTCCGCTTATTTTATTTAATGAATTTTATTTTGAATATTCATTCAAGGGCTTATGACTCCGTTTATTTTATTAATGAATATTATTTTGAATATTCATTCGAGGGCTTATGACTCCGATTTATTTACTAATTAATATTCTTTATTTTATTAAAGAATAATGTGTCGGTAATCAAACTTACTTTTGATTATTCAAATAAAGATATTACTTTTGTATAAGTATATCTTTGGTTATTTAATAGTCATTTCAAGTATAAGTTTTACAACATCTACTTCAATTATTTTTATAAAGATTATTCTTTATGGGAATATTATTTAATTAATAATATTCAGATATTTTCTAATATATTGGACTGACTTACTTTATTAAATCAGCATTACTCCAAACACTCTTTAAAGTGTTTTCGAGTCTTTAAAATGATTTTTAAAAGTTAGAGCGGATCCCAAAACTCATTTTTATATTTAAGATCCTCCTTTCGAAGGGGATTTAAATACTCGCTCAAAACCTGAGGGATCCGACTCTGTGGTGTGTTTTATATTCACAACAAGGTTGCTGTCTTGATAAAAGAATTTTGATTACTTACCCAACACTCGGGAAGTAAAATTCTTGGAACAAGTTAATCCATTAACAGGCATCGCCTGGGAAATATCGGTGAGTTTTCCTTTCCAACTAGATACGACTTCTTGGTGGAGCCGTATCAACAAGTTCTACTTGGGGAAAGGGGGGACGAGCTTTACGTTTCAGAGTCATGGATTTCATCTGAACTAGGAGTGGCGTAAGTGGTCGAGTGGCGCCGGCCCAGCCTTATATTATTGGCCCAAAATGGCCTGGAAGTTCCGCTAAGACGGTCCATTCCTTAGGAGTCCAGTGTTCGTTTGACAAGTAAATCCGACAGGTTCTCCTCTACATGTAGAAAATGGTGGGGTTGCACTACTACGACTGATCATCGTAAGTGGTCTTCCTGGCGCGGCAAACTCCCGTAATGAGTTCATCATCCAATTGGATATTTTTGCAACACTACCCAGAGTACTTCGATAGAAAGGCTACGGTTGGGCGATTGTTGAGTGTTGGCAGGGTCAAGTTTTCAAAATGATGTTTGCATCAAATGAAGTATCGCGTAACTTCATTTTATTTTGATGATATTTTAAAGATTTAATCTATTTAAATCTGGTCTTGTAGTCTCATCTATGTGATGAACTTTTGAAACTAATTATAACTTGAACGGTGGTAGTTCAAGTAGTATTTGGACAAGATATAAGTATATTGGAGTATCTTGTAACTTCATCTTTTAAACTTATATCTAGTAAATGATTATCTTATGCATGACAAAGATTTTCAGAAAAATGTTGAGACAAGGTTAGATATATGAGATCACCTTGCAACGATATTTTTATACAGTTATATACTGGAACTCTGTGTGTATTATGCATGGAAGAGGACTTCCAATATTTTGAAAAGTATATATGTATATATATACTGAATATTTTGCGACTTCATCGCATTAAGATATCAACTTGGTTCATTTCTTTTGACCAAGACTTTCATGAGTACTATGAGAAGGCTCATATATTCTTAATCATTATACATATTATTTTGGCGGGCTTGCTGCTCACCCTTGCTTTCTTCTTTCATCATACAACAACAGATAGAAAAGATGAACAGGACCAAGCTCCCGATTTGCGAGCGGATAGGAAACGTTCTGCAGTTTCCTATAGGCGTTGATGTCGCTGTAGCTGAGGTAGGAACTACTAATAGGCTAGGCTTTCAACTTTCGATGTACCAGATTTATGTATATTTATGAATTGTAATAATGGCAAAGAAAATGTAAATTTATTCAGAAAACCTTTTAAGGTGTATTGGCAGATAATTATGGAATAAAATGACTTGTGATTAATTTTGGATGTTCATCTCTGAGACTATAACTTGTGGTGTGTGTGTTTATTGTGGGGTCACAGTACAGAGTAGTTGATTAATTATTAAGATTGGGTGTTATTAAGGGAAATGGAACTCGTGACAACCCGGATCCCCGGCCCCGGATTTGGGGGTGTTACACTACAATTATTTTGACTTATCGAAGTTTTTGAGTTCTCTATAAGAGAATTTGGCTTGTTGAGATCTCTCATCTTCATGTCTTCACTTTGACTTATCGATAACTCTGAGTTCTCTAGTGATATTTTTGACTTGTCGATATCTCAGAGTTCTCTAGTGATATTTTGACTTGTCGATATCTCAGAGTTCTCTAGTGAAGAAATGACTTGTCGATATCTCCATTCTTCATGTCTTCAAATTGGCTTGTCGATATCTCTGAGTTCTCTAGTAGTTTTTCCTGACTTATCGATAAGTCATTCTGGAGTTCCTGAATGACTTATCTATAAACTTAACCTCTGACTTGTAGAGATATTGACTTAAAATATTTTTCCCAAAATAGATTTATTCAACTCCAAACTTCTTCATAATTCTTCCGAGGCATGATCTTCTTGATCTTCTTACAGATATAATTCTTAGGTTTGATAGTATTTACAGAAAAAAAGACTACATAATACTCTTGTACATTTTTATAGACTTAAATGTTACAATACACAATGCAAATATAGATTACCATACAACTTACTTAGGGCTGTCAATTTGACTTAGTTTTGTTATTATACATGCATGTCTTGCACAACAATCTCTCCCAATCTGTGAGAAGATTGCTTATCACAAAATTCATGCCTGTTAAAAAGACTAACCCTAAGATACAATGGAAAATAAGACTAATACACAAAATTTGATACAATTACAACATTTATACATTATGTGATTTACAGGGTTTAAATAGTTACATGCATTAGACAAAGACTGTTTTTGTTTCTTCTTATTCTCTAATGAAGTCCTTTAGATATACAAGAATTTCAAGTTCCTCTATGACCGGGATCCCTGTTAGAGCTTCCACAAGTTTGAGTATGTCTTGCTTTGGATAACCATTTAACAAATCAATCCTAAATCTTGTGAATGTGCTAGCTTTGATATTTAGAAATTTTCCATTCTTAGAGATTCTGCTCATTCCTTTGGCCTTGAGTTCTTCTGATCTTTTAATGTACATTTCAATCTCTTCATCATACTTTCTTATCTTCTCCTCATATTCAGCTTTATTCCCTTCTTTCCTTTCCTCCCTTACTATCAGCCATTCATCTAAAACAGATCTTCATGCTCTTGTAGCAGTATCCTTATCCTTCAGCAAACTTATCACTCTCTTAATTTCTGTGGGTGAAAGGTTATCCATTAAGCTGCATCCTAGAAATGTGAAGGACCCATCTTCATAGTAGATTCTTACTTCCCTCAATGTTACAACCCAAGCTCTGACTATTTCCTCAGCTAGTTGTTGAAAGTATTCTTCATCTGAGATGCACCAATTTAGAGGTAGAAAATCACTTTGCTTGTAACAGTTCCAGATGACCCTTTCAGTAACTTGTTCTTTTTCAGTATGCTTAGTTTTCTTAGATTTCCTCCCAACATACTTGTAGCGTGTTTTGAGTGATGGCTTGACAGAGGGTAGGTTTGTGATTTTCTTGAGAGATGTTTGGCTAGAGGTGATTGGTATTTTTAGAAAGGTGTTAGCAGTTTATTTGTATAGGAATTTGGGCTTAGAGGTTTGAGGTGGTTTGATGTTTGAGATTGTTGGCACAGAGGGTTGAGCTTGGTTAATTTGGATTTTTAGGGTTTGTTGGTGTCGTCCTCAGCCATCTTGCTTTTTCTTCCTTCTTCTCTCATCCCCTTTCTTCATTTCATCATCCTTCTTATCCTTGCTGCCAGTTGCTTTTGATGATTGACTTAAATTTGAGCAAGAAGGTTTTTGTTTATCATCCTTATGCTCATCATCATCCTTGTCATTTCTTAAATTGTATTGAGTATTTGGCAACATGGTGTCAACATTTACAAGATATCTGTTTAAGATCTATATCATCTCCTCATCCTCATGCTTCTTGCTCCTTTTGTACTTTAGATCAGACTGCAAAGCCATGATTAGCCTCATATTTGATCTGACAGAGTGTTTAGGAACAAGGAGATGTTTGCATTGTTTGGTTATTGGACAAATGTAGACCACCCCGTTGTGTGGATATAGATAGGCTTCAGGAAAAGCTGCTATATGTGCATTTTTGAGCTCATGGAGAAGTTGGGTGTCTTATTGAATAACTGGATTTATTTTGTCAATCATTACATCCAGTTCAGATGCTCTTAAGGTTTTAAGATTTGGAAGAGACACTTAAAGACACCTGTCCACACCACCATCGTTGATATTGTTAGTCGCTAAGCACGCGCTAATAATACACGCAAGTATACGAGTTCACAAGTAGTATAGAATCTTTTCTAGTTCATTCCCACAGAGACTGTATTGGTTAACTGTCTAATTTATGCACCTAAGTAACAATGTATGGTTATTATCCAATGCTAAGATGATAAAAAATTGAGATTGTTAATAACTAAGAATTACGCTAACAATTATAACTACGAAAATAAGATTGACTGAATTGATATATATGACAAACATGTGATTCTAACTTCATTAAATACTTCATTAAATAGCCATATTATTCTTAACCTTGGCATGCAATGGTGATGACACTAATCTAGAAACACAAAACTGATAAATGCCATTTTTTGTTGCACGAGTACCATTTTACCAGACATCCACAAAAGAGATAGAAGCCGAATATAAACCAGTTATATTGATACCCTATATGTCTATAGAATTTGACAACATAACGGTTTAAGCACAAGTTATCTATCTTGATTACATAGGGTAAGTAAGATGGTTAAAATTACCTACGAATCATGCATAACAAATACATGAACCTATGCTAGCATGACAAGTTCTAAATCCTTAAATTCACTTTCGTTTCATTAAGAATTAACACGCTATCTTATAAGTTCACGACGCTCATAAGACGAATACGCACAACCAATACTAGAATATCATACAATCACCACATACTAAGGCATCAAATAATAACTAAAGAAATCCATAAATAAATCCGCTAGAACCCCACGATAATAATTAGCCCATAATCGGATTTATCATCAACGTGGGTTCCGATGAAAATATGATATAACAAACGTAGTCTTTATACGAATAAATAAAACCAAGTACAAACAAGAGTATAGGTTCAGCAAAACAAGGAACAAGCATACAAATTACAACTCAAAACAAAGATTCACAAGAATAAACTAGACCGTCTTCGCCTTTGTTGAATTATGCTAAAGGTCTCTTGACGTCTTCTCCTTGCGCTCTGGTCTGTCTCTGACTTATTATCTATTAAAAATGACCTAATATGAATATATATAGTAGCCCTCAACAATCCGGAAGCTTCCATTTTAGAATTGTAATGGAAACAGGATTCTGAAATTCGGCCTCGGCGCGGGCGCGCGCTATCACAGCGCGGGCGCGCTGCATTTCTGGAACCCCGACGCGGCCGCGCGCTATCACAGCGCGGGCGCGTCATCCTTCTGGGAAAAACTCAGATTTCTTTATAAAACTTGCTGTTTCGAGCTGGCTTTCCACGAGCTTTTATTCCAACACCACCTGGACACTAAATTAGCACCAAAACAATGGTAATTCACCTGATTACTTGAATAGTGCCTGAAATGCAAAAACACTAGAAAACACATTAAAACACATAACAACTTCAGTACAAATACACCAATTCAAAGCTTATTAGAGCATAATAAAGTGTCATAAATGCCACTTAACATACCCCCAAACTTGAATCGATGCTTGTCCTCAAGCATAAACAGACTCAAAGAACAAGAAAGTAAATGCATGAATGCAACTATATGAATGCAACAATCCCCAATAGAATAACGCAATTAACCAACAAGCAACATATCCACAAATGCAGTTATTCGCATGAAGATCAATCAAATCATATAAATCAACTTACAAACTAGAGACGTGCGTGTGTGAAGATGCTTACAGATATACTATCGCAACTAGATCAATAATCATGACTCACTACTCATCAAGGCAATCGCAAGGTTATAAATAAAATAAAAAGCTAGACTCAAAATAACTTATAGCACTTTAATTCTTATATTGGAGTTTTATACGGATTCATTGTGACGGCCTCAACCCCGGGGTTAGGAGTTGATGTCATCAACAACAATAATAACAATTATAATTCAGCCTAAAATATAACTACGACCCCTTTACCAAGACCTTTTCCAGGTTTAAGTATGATTTAGGTTACTCAACTAACACAACTCAAACTTACAACAATTATCTCGACGCAGCTAACTTAACACAGCAACTCAACAGACCACCCTTGGTCTAGCACAACCATCTCAGAGGAGTCTGACACAAAGGGAACTGGAACTCTGCCCGACTATCACCGAAGAATCTCCTAGGCATCTGCAATACATATATAAAACATTCTTCAAGGGTGAGCAATTGCTTGCTCAGCAGTACCGCTATATGAATAACAAGCAAAACAGTTTAAAGTAAAGCAGTTATAGGAACATAATTCATATCTTGCCAGAAACGTGTAAAACAAGTATAAACTGGATATCAAAACTAGCATGCTCTGTAAAACAACAACATCAGTAGTGTGCTGTGCATAAATACCAGAGAATAATTCTAGCATGCCATTTTCATTTCCAAATCCGCTATATCAACTACTCATGCCCTTACGGGAATCACACAAAACCAAATCAGATACGTAGCGGATATGTGAAGACAGCTGATCAGGCTATCAACACCAGACGGCTCCAACTGCCATCTCATTCACCTGTTCCGGAACTCAGAGACTTACTAGGTCTCTGACCTGTTGGACTAATCGGTTATACAGTGCGCGCAACCGAATTAGCCTCTTACGCCACCTCAATAGGCCTACTCTGGCCCCAACGTATCCCATATATGATCGTTTTAATACAGTTTTCAAAATCATCACTTTTACCTATCTCTTTTCAAAATCAATTCTGTCACAGCACACTATTCAAATCCTCTTTTCATTTAAATCACATTTAGAGATAGGTGTTTTCAGAAGTTACTTTTCCCCAAAACATAATTTTAAACAACATTTTCAAATACGGGGGATACGCAACTTAAAACGTTTCTGTTCCCTTACGAAAGTACAACATTTAGTTATTCACATATACTGAACCATAAAAGAATGGTCAGGGGTACTTGCCTTACAGAGCTTTACGACCATCTCTAACTAATTTTGATAGACTTGAACGTTCAGGCTCTCATGGAAAAATGACTGTCTCACTAGAAGACATCCCTGCTTCGCAGCAATCTATCCCAAGATAATATCTAGGACTCTCAGGGTTCTTTGCTTATGAACCTCGAGGCACTTGCCAACTGATCACTAGACTATCTTAATTCGATATCAATTCCTGAGTCCTTCGACCAGGACCTACGGAGCCGAAATACCCTACGTTAGACGTCTAGGTATGCTTGATATATCCTCGACACTAATTCTACCCAATGAATATCAAATCCCGACTTGTATTTATATACATTATTACAATACAATAACACCTCCAACAGTCAGGGTTCACGTTCTCGAGAAATCGGTTTGATGTTTGTTTCCGGAAATACGTATACTCGAAATTTACGAAATCAGGGTTATCGACTTGGCAAAATAGTTCATCACAGCATACAATCAAGTTTCGCACAGAATATATGTATATACTTATTTATACTCGTTCGATGTTGTGATAATTACAGGGCATGTCCCGAATTTCTGAATTTAATTTCCAAAAATTCGGGCAGCACCTCCTCTGTTTATTGGCCTACCCGTCGAACAACTCGACGTCAAATCACAACCAATCAATTCAGTCCAAACCAATCATAATCTAACAAATCACACAATCCAAATTTCATAATTTCTCAACCACCGATTTGAATCAATTCATTATTATTATTATTCGTATTTTATTTATTTATTTTAAAATATTAGGACTCAGAATTATATCATCACCGTCCACCGTCCGCTCGTATTAAGTCATCGCGGTACGGCAGCAAAATTCTCGGGGTACCCGGCAATTCGGATTTCATCCAAATATTTCACCGATTAATTTGTAACTTTCGGAATATAATCCGAATAATTACGGGAAGTTATTCGAAATATTATACCAAATAGTTCGAGTAAATACTTTACGTATCTACTTCGAATTTTCAGAAATTAATCGAATAAATCACCATAATGACCACTCGAATTCATCAATTCACTACATCAGAAAATAAGAGAAATAAAAAAGAATCATTTCCCAGCAGTACACACACTAAACAGCAACACAACTGCAAAACACACGCGCCAATAAGCGCAACGCGCACACACACAGGACACTTGCCGAAAAAGAACCGGCGACGGGCAACAAACAGGGCAGGGCGGAAACAATCACACCCCACCATCGCACATACACATCAATCGCCCCCGAGCCACCACCACCGCCTCGCCGGAAATGCCGAGGAAGGGCGGCAACCGGAAGCAATCACCGAGCACTGTCGACTATACACACATATATACTCATATATACGCATATATCTACTAGCAAAACAAAGCCATGCTCAACCAGAAATTGGTCGGCGACAATGCTTACCAGAAATCATAGAACAGCGGCGACCAAGAACGGAAAGGGGAAAAGAAACGGGGAGGGGAGAGAGGACAGAGGGGAAGAGAGAAAATGGAGGAGATTAAAGAGAAATTGATGTCACTGTTAGGAAGAAAAGGGGAAAATGACTGAATTGAACGATTATCTGCCACGTTTCAGTTAAGTTTACCACAACGAAACACGTGTCCCCTTTTATTATTTAAGCAGCATATTTTTATCCCGCTTCTGAAATTTAACGAAAATCGCGCAACGAAAGATAATCCGAAAATCACTAAACAAATTTTAAAATGTTATAATTACCCCGAAGTTTATAAAAACATGATTTTCGAAATTTTAAAACGATTTCCGAAACACACTTTATACCCGCTTTTTCACAATTAACGAACCGAGCTGCACTTAAAACAAATTCAGAAAATCACGAAAATAGTCTTAAAATGTTATAAATATCCCGAAGTTTATAAAAACATAAATTTCGTAATTTTAAAATAATTTCCGAAATACAATTTATACCCGCTTTTATCAATTAAACGGATCGACGCGCGGGTAAAATTAATCCTGAAAATTCCCAAAATAATTTTAAAATTCTTGGAATATTCCAAACTTAAATAAATTTGAGTTTCATAATTTTTGAAGAATTCGGGAATTAAATACAGATTTTTCAAATAAATGCAATCAGAAAATCATACATGGTTAAATAATTGATGAAATATTGATTTCTAGATTTTATAAAATCCCAAAAATAAATATTGAGATTATAATGTCATGAAAACAATTTAGAGACAATTTACATTTTTACGAAAATAAACTTGTATTAAATCCACTTTTAAAAGTATAAATAATTCAATACAAGTCTATAATTAATTATGAGGACAACCCAGTACATCAAAGATCACACATACATAATAATAAAACAACACATAGCTGACAGAAGCTATACAAATATTTTGCTTATTTAATAATTCCGTAATTTCACTTTAATTAAATATTAAAGTATACGAGTCGTTACATCCTTCCCCCCTTAAAAAAGATTCTGTCCTCAGAATCTGACTTTACTAAACAATTGAGGATATTTGTCAAGCATATCTGACCCTAACTTTCAGGTAGACTCTCCGACTCAAGGATTTGTTCAAAGCATACTCACTACAAACATAAATTCATTACTAAGGACTCGCTCTTAATGATCGAAGATTTGGATCGATCATTCCACGCAAAATAAATTTAGATAAGGGCCCATTGGCTCCTAATCAATGGCTTGATTCCGAATCAGATACATATCACCTAAATATTGATGCACAAGACAAATTATATATATGCAAATATACTGCAACTGCAGTCACCACGTCAACTGATGGTACTATACCTATATTTATCAATACCTCGATCCTCATTCTATATATTCATATTCTCTCGATTCAAATCTGCTTTCTCTTTTTGTCTATCCCGAGCTGTTTTAACTCTTTTATGAGTCAACACCACCACACTCTGAATATAGTGAATTAGTCCAGGACTTAACAATATCTCTGTTCCCACTTTCTCTCAATGGAGGGAGGACTCATGCTTATGTCCACACAACACTTCACAAAGTAGTTTTCTCTTATTATCAGGGTAACTATTATCATAAAAACTCAATCTATGGTAGGTGATTATCGTAGTTTCCTTTCAAATTCCAAAATATATACTCTTAATATAGCTTATATTGTTTGAATCGTCTTTTCACTCTTACCACTTGTCTGAGGATGGCAAGTGGTACTTATATTTCACTAAATCCCCAAGCATTCCTGGAACTTCATCCACAACTTCCAACAAATCCTCAAGTTCTAATCAGTCACAATAAGAACAGGGACTCCATACTTTGTCACATTTTTATACAAATACAACTCTATTAATTTATCCAAGATTACCTTCCATTAATTGGGGGGAAACATGCAGACTTCGTCGACTTATCAACAATTGCCCAAAAGTTCTTTGTCATATCTTGGTACGCCTGAATGCTTCCAGGTAAATAGGACCCTAGGAGTGTAGGCTTCTCTTTCTATTTTACTCTTCATCTTAGTCGCATTAAAATTCATGCCCTAGCGGAAAAATCCCAACATACCTTTACTATCCTTTTTGGGTGCAACTTTCTTTTCCATTTAAATTATCCAATTCTTGATTCATAACTTCTTCTTAACACTTCTTGATTCATTCCATTCCTTCTGACTGAAAAGTGATCTCATGCAATTACTCCTCATTACCTCCAGGTACTTGAATCTTCATTTTCTAACTTCTTCCCTTCTTTCGTTAACTCCTCAATGATGTTAATAATATTCAATTTTCTTTTCTACTGAAGACATATATCCCTGAATGGACCCTTCTTGGTGGGTAATCACCTAACAACCATAGTTCATAATCAATTTTGATCAAATTCTCATACTCGTGTAGCTTAGTATAAGCTTAGTATAAAATTGCTACTTCTCAACCTTTCACAGAAATTTCTTTAGGTTTTCAACTTGACCTTCCTTAGCCCTTAGATGGGCGAGGATGTTATCAATAAATACAATGGACTTTTCCAAGTACTCCTTATACACCACGTTCTTTAAATCTTTATAAACGACTCATCTACTTGTCATTCCACATGATATCACCCACCTTACAACGCTCATAACTCATCCTAATCGCAATCTTTGACATGCCCTCAGGCTGTATCTCAAGTCAATCCCATACAAATCACACACTCCTTAGATTAGGTCACATAAGTATCCAATTCTTTATAGAGGTTACCTATTCTTATTTATCATTTTGTTAAACTACCGATCATCAGCACGTAATCTCATAATTTCATTCCTCTTTCTTATCAACATCACTGGTGCACCCCAGAGAACTATATCTGGTATGTTCACTTTCTTTCTAATAACGTTTACCGTCATCAAACTGATTATTTCGTGCCACTGGCCTCCATAGACTCCAGGGCATTTATTTATTACCCAAAATTCCTCCAGCTTAAGTATTCTCGTCTTCGTATCTTTACAGATGGTGGATCTACCTTATGTTCTTAACTTATTACTTCTTTTCTCATATGATTGAAAGAATTCTGTATATTGCTTCTGCATCCAGAAACTTACCTTACTATTGGCTTCTGTACACTTTACACTTCGTTTCTTATAAAAGCACTCCTGGTCATAGCACAGGGCAACCAACTCAATCCTAAAATCACATCAAACCCTTCTAACTCGGAGGGTGTCAGATCAACTGCAACTACATCCAACTTCTAAACACTTGTAATGTAGTATCTTGAATAACCGTTCTACAACTCTTTGCAACATGCCCACTTTCTCCATAATTGTAATACATAACTCCTGGGTTACTTTCCGAGGCATAATAACCCTTGTATCCATACTTGAAATATTGCACATTCTTTTTGCACGAACCACTATATCTCCTGTCATAGGACTTACAATCCACTCCTCACTCGACTGACTGGGCTGGAGTGGAAGCAACTGAAGTAACACTAGATCTATCTTAAAATAAACTCTATCCCCGGAATCTCTTACTCATGTTTCGGCCAAGCCAATTCTCAAATCCTTAAATGGATTCTCCTTGGTTTGCTTTATCCTTAACACCTTCCAACTTCCTTTTTCTATCACTTCCATCCCTGACAATCAACTTCTGGTCACCTTCCATTACTAGGGTGACCTGAACCATATAGGAGTATGTCTTAGGTTGCAATGCCACAACTCCTCTGCGAATTCTGGCTTCAACCCTTGTCAGATCCTTCTTACCTTCTGAATCTCCACACTTACATACTCAGGAACTAATCGGGCCAATTCTGCAAACTTGGCCTCATACGCCAACACACTTCTGCTTTCATCTTGTTGCAGTTCCAGAAACTCGATTTCCATTTGACTCCGCACATAATCTGGGAAATACCCTTCCAAAAACAACTCAGTAAACCTATCCCATAAAACAGGGCTTTCTCTTTCTGCATCCTAGAAAGATTTAAAACTAATACTTGGATTCACTCCTTGCTACTGCTGCTGCAATAGTAATTACCACCGCTAAACCTGTTGGACTAACTGCAACTGTTGTTGCTGCTACTGGCGCAACAAATCTAGAGTTTCATTTATAATTGGACCCTCTACCAAACTACTACTATTTTCTTTAGACTGGGTAATTTCTTGGGTGGCATTTTCCTGGAATATATAAATGAATTTATTCAAAACATAGCAAAATGTTTAGCAAAAGATATCACCATTTAAACGGTGCACCTGTATCAGGAAAATGCTGCCCAATAAAATACCTATGTCTTTAATACCGGGGCCCATTTACCAAAGAAATCTAGATTAATAGCACTAGCAATCCCATCAACAATGACAGTAGCAGAATCAACAACAGTTCAGGGGACTAAAATACAAAGAAACCGAATACCATAGCATGACTCCTTAATATACCAGCAATGGACTAACTTCCGGTCATTTCTCTATCATCATACTAATACTAATCTGATACACTACGAGACTTATCTGGCCATATCATCCACCTACCTTGAACAAATTGTTTAATTAGGTCAGTTTAAGGAACGCTGAGCTCCTCTAGGCACCAAAGTTTAAATTTCAACCAATCACTCTTTTAGAGAGGATTTCTTTTCACCCACGAGCAGTTCATCTACCACTGTTTTACTTTTCCCGAAGCTGTAATTCCATCCTTAGATCCTGAGCTCTCGCGGTTACCATTATTCTTAAATGATATCCTGATATAGGACCCTCGTTCTTCTCAACAGTCGCTCTTACTTGCTTTCTGTAAGTCATATGTCATAGACCTATTTGTATATTCGAGGATTCAACTCAACTCAAATAAGAATGTAATAAGTAAATAGTGGATCGACCGTCAAAGAGATCTCGCAAAGTAATATCTGTCAAAGGATTCAGAGACAATGTTCATCTACAGACTTGAGGAGTTAATTCACTGGAAGAAGTTCAAGAAGTTGATCATGCCTCAGTGATATAAATCAAGATCGTGGATTTAATCAAGTGACAGAGATCTCGTCAGAGTATCAATTAATTACAAGGATTTAATCTGAAGAAAATCAAAGTGTCAGAGTCAAGACATGAAGAAACGTCACGGAAGTTAGTCACTCATGAACCAGACAGTACATCGAGTGTCAACGTTGAAGTGGTGGAATTGATTCATAATTTTCAGTGATTTTCAGAAGATTTGCAGAAGAATGGTTGCTGCTCAAGACTAGAATTAATTCTCTATTAATTAATTAAAGTCATCTAATTTAATTAAGAAAATAAATTATATCTGCGAAGAATAATTTATTTATTAATTGAATTAATTGATTAATTAATTCTGAATTAATTCTAGGAATTTTAGGAATTTTCAGAAGTTTAATTGGATTAAATTCAAGGCTTAAATCAGCAAGACAATTGAAAATGAACTAGCATGACAATCAGGATTGTCATACCGATTGTCATGCTAGGCCATTTTACATTGTCATACCGAAAGTTACATCAGGAGGGTGATTGTCTTGCTAGTTCATTCTGATTGTCTTGCTAGTTCATTCAGATTGTCTTGCTAGTTCATTCAATTGTCCTACCGAAAGTCATACAAGCTATAGGATTGTCATGCCAATTCAATTCTATTGTTTTGCTGATTTAAAAAGAAGCAGAAGACTTTTCTTTAAAAAACTCAATCAAAATACACACAAGTCAAGAAAAAAAGAAAGCAGCCGCCTTTGAAATATAACATTCTTCATCTGCAGAAATTCAAGATCAATTTCTAGTTTGTTAATGTTAAATCCAAACCACTAGAATTATTTATCTTGTTCTTGTGTAACAATCTAGCGGATTAAAATCCCTAGAACTTAATCTCAAATTGCGTTTAGCATTTGAATCTTTTTATTACAAAAATAGAAAAAGTTCATGTCGAATTTATTCTAGATTTGTGATAATTAATTTGAGATTAATTCCTTGTAATCGATACAGTTGTTGTAACACCTTTCAAGTTTAATAATATTTTTATTTAACTTGAATTTTGTTTCACATTTTTTATTCCGCATTTAATTCGATTATTCGGTATTGTTTGTATTCAACCCCCCTTCTACAAACACATTGGGACCCAACAATTGGTATCAGAGCCTTCTGATTAACGAACAAATCAAGATCCTAGACTTTTGTGATTTTTCAACTCCTTGAATTTTTATTTATTCAAAAATTCATAATGACTTCACATAAAGTTGGAACCGTTAAAATTCCACAATTTGATAAAGAGAATTATATCATGTGGAAGAAGAAGATGCTATTATTTTTACAAGTTGCAAATCCCAAATATTCAAACTTGTTAAAGAAGGGTATAAAAACTCCGATGGTTATTGAACCGGAGGTAATAATAGATGGTGTGGTGACTACTGAAGCTAGAACCTATCCAAAAGAGCCTGAAGATTTTACTCCTGCTGAGAAGGAAGAAGCCTCCTTGGATGCCAGCCTTCAATTAATATTAATTGATTCCCTTGATCCCTTGATGAACAGACATGTGATGAACTGTAAAAATTCCAAACACATGTGGGAAACTATTGAGGTGATTAATGAAGGCACAGAGGAAGTTAGGGAGAACAAGTTGGAAATCCTAACCTCTGAATATGAACATTTCAAATCAAATCCAGGAGAAGGAATTACTGAAGTGTTTGAGAGGTACAATGCGTTGATCAACAACCTGAACATCAATGGAAAGTATTATTCAATCAGGGAGGTCAACAAAAAGTTCCTTTTAACACTGCCAGCTCATCTTGAACATAGAATCACTGCCATTAGAGAAGCTAGAGA
The DNA here is from genome assembly GCF_009905375.1 of Apium graveolens. Classification (NCBI taxonomy): domain Eukaryota; kingdom Viridiplantae; phylum Streptophyta; class Magnoliopsida; order Apiales; family Apiaceae; genus Apium; species Apium graveolens. The sequence continues at coordinate 244,220,290 of NC_133650.1, read as the reverse complement.
TCTGAGTGAGATTTCTTTGGACAGGCTCTATGGAGTGTTAAAAACCTATGAGTTGGAGCAGATTCAACAGAAGGAAGTCTACGGGAAGGATAGAATGGTCAGCACATCTACTGCACTTGTAGCTGAAGGTCAACAACAACAACAATCTCAACAGTTAGAAAGAATGGTACAGTTTTCCAAGGGTGAGGAAAATGAGTTAGTAGCAGAATATGATCCTCCTACTACAAATCAATCAAGTGATGATTTTTATTCCTTGGAAGAGCTGGAGCAATTGGAAGATGAATCAATGGCCCAAATTGTCAAGAGATTCTCCCATGTCAGATTCAGGAGGAATCCCAAGCTTAAGTACAAGTCCAACTACAACAAATTCCAGAAAGGTGGATCTTCATCCTCTAACACCAGCAGTAGTGGGTACAAAACAGGGATGGTTGATCGAAGCACCATTAGATGCTATAACTGCAATGAGTTGGGACACTTTGCCACAGAATGTAGGAAGCCAAAGCAAGTAAGAAAGAACTCTGAAAGGGCTTATCTGGCAAAGGGAAGAAGCTGGGATGATACTGACAGTGAAGATGAAGATGAAGGAAATCTTGCTCTTATGGCTATTGATGGAAAAGCTTCATCGTCAAGAATAGAGGTAAAACTTTCTGATGCTGAAATGGTTTATCATCTAAGAGGTAACTTAGATTGTGCACGTCGTGATAATGAACTGTTAAGTTTACAGATCACAGACCTTGAGAAAGAGGTCAATGAATTAAGACTTGTGCACATTAATCAAGACAAATTAAAAGAACAGGTATCTTTTCTAGAGAATAGAGTTGACTGTTATAGAAAACTCGAAACTATTCTCAAAGACAAGATCACCGGTCTTGAGACTAAGGTTAGAGCCTACTTCAATTCTTGTTCGAAGGCTAAAGAGTTCTACAGTAAGCAAGCTGTTAATCAAACATCTGGAATAGGTTATGATTACAATGCTGCTATTGGAGAATTAGGCATAAACTCCCCTCCTCATGTATGTGCTAAAGGGAGGGAAGTACCACATGTGCTTAAGGGTGTTGATGAACCCCTCTATAAAGCATCAATTGCTGAACCATTTGATGCGACCTCTTCTGTTATTCAAGAAGAAATACGTGCTGAGGATCATGCTTATGAGAAGATTGTTTCCAAGTCAAGTGAGTCGAAAGTTCCAGTCAAAGTTGTGAAAGCAACTGAGACTAACTCAGACACACATGAGTTGGATAACAATAATGCCATGTCTACCATGCATAAATTACCTGCTGTTAATCACTCTCATAAAGCATGTAGTGTTGCTAATTGTGTGTCTTGTGCTTTTAATATGATGTATGCTTATTTTAATGGTAAGCATGTGTCTAATGATAAGAGTACTACTCGTCAGCATGTGAATAACAAGAAGCATGATAGGTCTAAGACTGCTAGTCCTTCTAAGGCTAGAAAGGAGACATTTGTGCCTAAGCTTAAACAGAAATTTGTTAAGGCTGTTTACAAGGTCAAATGTTCAGTCATTGAGAATGTTGAGACCATTAAAATTAAAAATGTTGTTTTGCCTGACAAAGGACAATTCTACAAGTATGCCGGGCCCAACCAAGTTTGGGTTCCGAAGAAGGTCTAATCCATTTGAAGTGCAGGGCATTAAACAAGTATAACCGGTAGTGTGGATTCTTGACAGTGGATCATCAAGACATATGACCGGAGATAGAGCCCTGCTATCAAATGTGGTTGAGAAAGCTGGCCCCATGGTTACCTTTGGAGATAACAGCAAAGGTTTATCTGAGGGATATGGCTGTTTGCAATCTGGGAATGTTATCATTGTAATTTTTGTATATTGTGCTAGGTTATTATCAGGAAGCAGTATCTAACATATAGCACCAGTGACGAGACTTGAGAATATTACGACATATCAGACACCTGCTGCACATTACACTTGGAATTGTACTCTAGTAAGATGTGTACAAGTGTACTCCTGATTGGTGAGTTAAAAGAAGAAGTCAGTGCACCACAGTTCATGGACTTTGCAGCTGCAGATCTATTGGACTATGCAATCTCTTCTTCACAATCTCACTTCAGGTTGGTATGAACTAGTATACTGCTCAAGCAATCGTCAAGGACATGGTATGGCACTCTAACAGAAGTTATAATTTTATATGAATAAGTAGAGTCGTCATATTAATAACTATCTTATCACTAAGCACAATCATATTATTTTATATGTGCAGTGGTATATTGATTATGCAACATAACAATTAGTATCTAAAGTACTTGACAAGTATCGGTCAATGATATCTTGTTAACATTATGTTGCAGATATTTGTAAGCTTTTGACATGAATGAGAATTACTTAGACTTTACCCTAAGTGATCAATGTTTTATCAAAAACTCATTCATTTTGAAAAACAAAAATTAAACTTCTTTCTACATTAGTGATTTCTTATTTCATGTAAAATATTTTGAAATCACTATTGTAAATCATTTTCTCTCTATTACCATATATTCTGTGTTACAGGTTCAGTCTCCAATGACTTTCTTTCATTGACAGTCATGAGGTTGAAAATCCACAACGTCTATCCCAGACTGTAAAGACAAACACAAAAACAGAACCAACCAACACTCTCTTACCACTAAATATAGTATGAATGAGCGTGAGGGAGATAGTGCCTTAGTGCACCACATAAGGAAGGTTCTGTAGTCAACCCAGTAGCTCTGTCTCCTACATAGATGAGTAGTATTTAAACCGAGACAACTGCTAGCCCCCATACATCTTCTCAAAAAGATGTAATGGCTGAAAAGGCACAAAAACAGTTACTAGATTCATTCTCTCAACAGGGTGAGTCTATTGAATTTTGCCTGTCGGCCAAGGTATCCGATGTAGTGTCACCACTTCAAACATAAACAATTCTTGATGCACAAGGAGAGGTTACACACACAAAGGATGAGTTGACGGAAACAAGAGTTTCGACCATTTTAAGGTCAGATTCGATTGTTCAAGGTTCGTTAGTGGACCAATTGCCTTTACAGGTGTTAGGAGAGGATACTGATCCAAAAGCCATATGTCAGTGGTCAGTGTCTACCTCCCCAGGCTTAAATCCCCTGGATGCATCTGCGGATAGTGGATCTGACATAGGTGCAGATCGGCAACTTGTTGACAATGATTCAGATATTACCTGATAAGTCACAAGGAAGTGTCTTCACAGACATTAGAAGGGAACTTTGATCTTTATGCTAAATTCTTTGGATCATTGTTTACCTTCCCAGAATTCAAATCTGGAACCCTAAAAGGGAAACTAGCAACTTGTAAATTATGACTCAGATTCATCTGACGAGTTTAACAAGGATGGGGATTTGCGAACTCCCATTGCACCACCTATGACCTCCTTAAGGATGGCTAAGGTGATTTTCCTTGCAGGTACAGCTGGATTATGGAGCTATGAGAGAAGAGTGATACACTTGTGAGAATGAGTGTAAACACGAGTGGAGAGAAGAGTGAAACACATGTGAGGTACACTAAAATAGAATCACACACTCACAGTGAGGAAGAAAGAGAAACTACTTGTTATTTCTTTTCCAACCAAGTGAAATATGAGAACTCCTTCAGACGACGGCATACATTCCTTCTTTAAGGGGGAGATAAAAGCTTAAGTAATAGTTTGGAGGATTCCTCAACTAAGGGGGAGAAATAGCAGGGAGTAAGAAAAAGATCATATGTACACTACACCACACCATTGTTGTTTGTAACTACGGATCCTATTGTACGGGAGAGGTGGTAAACACAAGGTGATTTTCTAGTAAGGGAAGAAGCTGTTTGGGGAGTACCATTGATTTTTATCTGCGGATCCTATTGTACGGGAGAGGTGGTAAAACGAAGGTGATCTTCTTTAATCAGTTGATTCTCATAGGGGGAGAAGCAAGAGATATGGGCTTCTCAACAGGAAATGTGGTTGTACAAATGAAGATGGAACTACTTGAAGATATGTTCAGTCTAGAGGAACATCTACTTGGAATCTGGAAAATGTTAAATCTCATCCAGAACTTTTCTGCTATTTACTTTGCATGTATGTTTATATCTTTTTCTTATTTGTTAGTTGAGTTATCCTCTAGGTATTTGTGTGTTATTGTCTAACAAACAAATAGGGGGAGATTGTAAGTCATATGTCATAGACCTATTTGTATATTCGAGGATTCAACTCAACTCAAATAAGAATGTAATAAGTAAATAGTGGATCGACCGTCAAAGAGATCTCGCAAAGTAATATCTGTCAAAGGATTCAGAGACAATGTTCATCTACAGACTTGAGGAGTTAATTCACTGGAAGAAGTTCAAGAAGTTGATCATGCCTCAGTGATATAAATCAAGATCGTGGATTTAATCAAGTGACAGAGATCTCGTCAGAGTATCAATTAATTACAAGGATTTAATCTGAAGAAAATCAAAGTGTCAGAGTCAAGACATGAAGAAACGTCACGGAAGTTAGTCACTCATGAACCAGACAGTACATCGAGTGTCAACGTTGAAGTGGTGGAATTGATTCATAATTTTCAGTGATTTTCAGAAGATTTGCAGAAGAATGGTTGCTGCTCAAGACTAGAATTAATTCTCTATTAATTAATTAAAGTCATCTAATTTAATTAAGAAAATAAATTATATCTGCGAAGAATAATTTATTTATTAATTGAATTAATTGATTAATTAATTCTGAATTAATTCTAGGAATTTTAGGAATTTTCAGAAGTTTAATTGGATTAAATTCAAGGCTTAAATCAGCAAGACAATTGAAAATGAACTAGCATGACAATCAGGATTGTCATACCGATTGTCATGCTAGGCCATTTTACATTGTCATACCGAAAGTTACATCAGGAGGGTGATTGTCTTGCTAGTTCATTCTGATTGTCTTGCTAGTTCATTCAGATTGTCTTGCTAGTTCATTCAATTGTCCTACCGAAAGTCATACAAGCTATAGGATTGTCATGCCAATTCAATTCTATTGTTTTGCTGATTTAAAAAGAAGCAGAAGACTTTTCTTTAAAAAACTCAATCAAAATACACACAAGTCAAGAAAAAAAGAAAGCAGCCGCCTTTGAAATATAACATTCTTCATCTGCAGAAATTCAAGATCAATTTCTAGTTTGTTAATGTTAAATCCAAACCACTAGAATTATTTATCTTGTTCTTGTGTAACAATCTAGCGGATTAAAATCCCTAGAACTTAATCTCAAATTGCGTTTAGCATTTGAATCTTTTTATTACAAAAATAGAAAAAGTTCATGTCGAATTTATTCTAGATTTGTGATAATTAATTTGAGATTAATTCCTTGTAATCGATACAGTTGTTGTAACACCTTTCAAGTTTAATAATATTTTTATTTAACTTGAATTTTGTTTCACATTTTTTATTCCGCATTTAATTCGATTATTCGGTATTGTTTGTATTCAACCCCCCTTCTACAAACACATTGGGACCCAACACTTTCAACAACGAGGACCATCAAATCGCAGTAATTCATTATCACAGAATATCGAAGGAAATTTCCAACTCAAGGGAATCAAATAAGAAGAAACAGTGAAGAAGATGTAGGTATAACTGAGGGCAACCATACAAGTACATAAGATGGCCAGTCTTAGTACCATACGGTCACAACACATAATTCGGTGGCGTCCCACCAGACCCTTTTGCCACACAAAAAAATGGTCAATTCATATGTATTGTTTGCCCCAATCAACCAATAGAATTTCTGAGAGATGAAACAATGTTAAAAAGAAAATTCACAAATAGGAAGGGGTGAATCTGGTTTGTGATGAGATCAACATGACCCTAAGTAACTTACCTCGGGTTCACAACTTTCTCACAAGAAAGATAAGCAACTTATGGAATAGGAAACAATTACTCTGGAGATAAAATACATTTCAAGGAAGAAAAATGGAGGGTTCAAAGATACTACCTCCCGTTCTGATCCACATTCACCACCAAACTTAGTCATCATAACAACCTCTGACTATTATCACACTATCCGAACTCATCAAGGTCACACAATCAGTCCATTAACATTCCTCGACACAGAAACTGCGATATTTAGAAATAACGTTGGCGTCTCTTCAGCTGACACATCAAAGGTCTGCTCAGAAGCTGACTTCGTTTAGTCAGACTCGAATTCTCGAGAGGGAATCTAGAAATCTCTATCGAACATTACTAATAATATATATACAAAGGAGACGTAATCTAAACTAGGGCAGGTCCAGTCAATCCCCAATAGACGTTAGGGTTATGTCTCTAAAACCCTTGATTAAACTCATAGACTTGCTCCTCTGATTGAGTTGCTGGCTCACATCTATCTGCGAACCTTTCTTCACTCTTTTGACTCCACTCTTCACCTAAATCAGGGACTCAAACCTGTAGCTCTGATACCAACTGTGACGGCCTCAACACCGGGGTCAGGAGTTGACGTCATCAACAACAATAATAACAATTATAATTCAGTCTAAAACATAACCACGACCCCTTTACCAAGACCTTTTCCAGGTTTAAGTATGATTTAGGTTACTCAACTAACATAACTCAAACTTACAACAATTATCTCGACGCAGCTAACTTAACACAGTAACTCAACAGACCACCGTTGGTCTAGCACAACCATCTCAGAGGAGTCGGACACAAAGGGAACTAGAACTCTGCCCGACTATCACCGAAGAATCTCCTAGGCATCTGCAATACATATATAAAACATTCTGCAAGGGTAAGCAATTGCTTGCTCAGCAGTACCGCTATATGAATAACAAGCAAAACAGTTTAAAGTAAAGTAGTTATAGGAACAGAATTCATATCTTGCCAGAAACGTGTAAAACAAGTATAAACTGGATATCAAAACTAGCATGCTCTGTAAAACAACAACATCAGTAGTGTGCTGTGCATAAATACCAGAGAATAATTCTAGCATGCCATTTTCATTTCCAAATCCACTATATCAACTACTCATGCCCTTACAAGAATCACACAAAACCAAATCAGATACGTAGCGAATATGTGAAGACAGCTAATCAGGCTATCAACACCAGACGGCTCCAACTGCCATCTCATTCACCTGTTCCGGAACTCAGAGACTAGCTAGGTCTCTGACCTGCTGGACTAATCGGTTATACAGTGCGCGCAACCGAATTAGCCTCTTACGCCACCTCAATAGGCCTACTCTGGCCCCAACGTATCCCATATCTGATCGTTTTAATCCAGTTTTCAAAATCATCACTTTTACCTATCTCTTTTCAAAATCAATTCTGTCACAGCACACTATTCAAATCCTCTTTTCATTTAAATCACATTTAGAGATAGGTGTTTTCAGAAGTTACTTTTCCCCAAAACATAATTTTAAACAATATTTTCAAATACGGGGGATACGCAACTTAAAACGTTTCTGTTCCCTTACGAAAGTACAACATTTAGTTATTCACATATAATGAACCATAAAAGAATGGTCAGGTGTACTTGCCTTGCAGAGCTTTACGACCATCTCTAACTAATTTTGATAGACTTGAATGTTCAGGCTCTCATGGAAAAATGACTGTCTCACTAGAAGACATCCCTGCTTCGCAGCAATTTATCTCAAGATAATATCCAGGACTCTCAGGGTTCTTTACTTCTGAACCTTGAGGCACTTGCCGACTGATCACTAGATTATCTTAATTCGATATCAATTCCTGAGTCCTTCGACCAGAACCTACAGAGCCGAAATACCCTACCTTAGACGTCTAGGTATGCTTGATATATCCTCGACACCAATTCTACCCAATCGATATCAAATCCCGTCTCGTATTTATATACATTATTACAATACAATAACACCTCCAATAGTCAGGGTTCACTTTCTCGAGAAATCGGTTTGATGTTTGTTTCCGGAAATACGTATACTCGAAATTTACGAAATCAGGGTTATCGACTTGGCAAAATAGTTCATCACAGCATACAATCAAGTTTCGCACAGAATATATGTATATACTTATTTATACTCGTTCGACGTTGCGATAATTAAAGGGTATGTCCCGAATTTTTGAATTTAATTTCCAAAAATTCGGGCAGCACCTCCTCTGTTTATTGGCCTACCCGTCGAACAACTCGACGTCAAATCACAACCAATCAATTCAGTCCAAACCAATCATAATCCAACAAATCACACAATCCAAATTTCACAATTTCTCAACCACCGATTTGAATCAATTCATTATTATTATTATTATTCATATTTTATTTATTTATTTTAAAATATTAGGACTCAGAATTATATCATCACCGTCCACCGTCCGCTGTGATAAGTCATCGCGGTACGACAACAAAATTCTCGGGGTACCCGGCAATTCGGATTCCAACCAAAAATTTCATCGATTAATTTGTAACTTTCGGAATATAATCCGAATAATTACGGGAAGTTATTCGAAATATTATACCAAATAGTTCGAGTAAATACTTTACGTATCTACTTCGAATTTTTAGAAATTAATCGAATAAATCACCATAATAACCACTCGAATTCATCAATTCACTACATCAGAAAATAAGAGAAATAAGAAAGAATCATTTCCTAGCAGTACACGCACTAAACAGCAACACAACTGCAAAAAACACGCGCCAATAAGCGCAACGCACACACACACAGGACACTTGCCGGAAAAGAACCGGCGATGGGCAACAAACAGGGCAGGGCGGAAACAATCACACCCCACCATCGCACATACACATCAATCGGCCCCGAGCCACCACCACCGCCTCGCCGGAAAAGTCGAGGAAGGGCGGCAACCGGAAGCAATCACCGAGCACTATCGACTATACACACATATATACTCATATATACGTATATATCTACTAGCAAAACAAAGCCATGCTCAACCAAAAATTGGTCGGGGACTATGCTTACCAGAAATCATAGAACAGCGGCGACCAAGAACGGAATGGGGAAAAGAAACGGGGAGGGGAGAGAGGACAGAGGGGAAGAGAGAAAATGGAGGAGATTAAAGAGAAATTGATGTCTCTGTTAGGAAGAAAAGGGGAAAATGACTGAATTGAACGATTATCTGCCACGTTTCAGTTAAGTTTATCACAACCAAACACGTGTCCCCTTTTATTATTTAAGCAGCGTATTTTTATCCCGCTTCTGAAATTTAACGAAAATCGTGCAACGAAAGATAATCCGAAAATTACTAAACAAATTTTAAAATGTTGTAATTACCCCGAAGTTTATAAAAACATGATTTTCGAAATTTTAAAACGATTTCCGAAACGCACTTTATACCCGCTTTTTCACAATTAACGAACCGAGCTGCACTTAAAACAAATTCAGAAAATCACGAAAATAGTCTTAAAATGTAATAAATATCCCGAAGTTTATAAAAACATAAATTTCATAATTTTAAAATAATTTCCGAAATACAATTTATACCCGCTTTTATCAATTAAACGGACCGACGCGCGGGTAAAATTAATCCTGAAAATTCCCAAAATAATTTTAAAATTCTTGGAATATTCCAAACTTAAATAAATATGAGTTTCATAATTTTTAAAGAATTCGGGAATTAAATACAGATTTTTCAAATAAATGCAATCAGAAAATCATACAGGGTTAAATAATTGATGAAATATTGATTTCTAGATTTTATAAAATCCCAAAAATATATATTGAGATTATAATATCATGAAAATAATTTTAGAGACAATTCACATATTTACACAAATAAACTTGTATTTAATCCACTTTTAAAAGTGAAAATAATTCAATACAAGTCTATAATTAATTACGAGGACAACCCAATACATCAAAGATCACACATACATAATAATAAAACAAAACATAGCTGACAGAAGCTATACATATATTTTACTTATTTAATAATTCCATAATTACACTTTAATTAAATATAAAAGTATACGAGTCGTTACATTCATGCTTTTATTCACTACAAAACAACACAAATATGCTTATTTGATTGTGCAATAAGTGAGGTCCACAAATGACTTATACAATAGTACCTATGTAGTGAGCGTTAGGTTAGCGGATCCCATACCATAAAAGCCTTAGGTCACTAGGCACAAAGTCTCCTAAGAACTTAATAACTCGAGTACTAAAGAGCCCACTCGTGATCAATTATACATAACACTTATTCTTTTTTTTTTCTTTTTTTCTTTCACAATTTCTGAATGAGTGTGTTTTGCTCCATCTCATTCAACCCTAGACTACTCATAAAAATATGAGCCGGCTACTAGCCATTTGACACCTAGCCAGACAACTAGCAATGAAATCCAATTTCTCCAATTTTTAAATATCCATATCTTTTATTATTAAGAGAATACCTTAAATTCTAAATATAAACAAGCGATTAAACCTCGAGAAATCAAATAAACCATGATCATGATCTAGCACTCTAGCAACCTATAAGACTTAGTGAAATACAAGTGTCTCTAGCATGCAAATCAATCCAATAAGATTCAACATCACTAAATACGAGATCACTACACTAGCATCAATATCGCAAGTCAATCAGAAAAATTATCTAAGGGATCATGTTTAATGCAAATACATGAAACTACATGAACAAAATATCATAAAAACTACCAAAATAAATAATAAAAAAAACTACATGGCAAAATATGCAAACTATATGAACTAAACTATCATAAACATGCAAACTATATGAGACTCACACAAATATATTCCTTCCACTACTACACCCAAACTTAAAATATTCATTGTCCTCGGTGAAGGTAATAGTAAGGAATCAGACATACCTACTCTGAATCAGAATCTTCACCCTTAAGGGGTGGAGTGTCAGGTGTGACAGGAGGCGGATACACAGAGTCCGCACCAAATATTGGCCACTGATTGTCAACTCCTGTGGCTCGAAATGCAGTCCCAAGTGCCTGTGTGAGATCCTGTGCAAAACGACTATGGATGTCGTGCATCACATCCATCCCCCTCGTAAGACGTCTATACTGCGTCGAGCTCAAACCAGCTCCCATGTCCGCTCTTGATGCCTCCTGCTGCTGCTGCGATGGTCCTCCTTCATCTCCTAACTGAGATCTTCATGCAGTCCTCCTTGCCTGACCAACAGCTGGCCTCCCACCAGGTAGGTGGTCAAAAGAATACCCAAGCCCCTTCAGATCGGGTTTGCCTCCATCCCATTCCTGCATCGTAGCCAAAGTAGTTCTATCGATCAGAGCACTTGGCATCTGTAACTGCTCATGTGCGGGCCAATGCACACCAACTGCCACACACAGCTTTGTCACCAATGACGCATATGGAATAGACCCCATAGTGTTCCCCCTCAAAAACTTCAGGATCCCCTGGTATATCACCATCCGCAAATTAACATAATCACCCTGCAGAATGCCCATAGCAGACGTGCACGCTCCACAGTAACCTCAGGCACATTCGAAGATGGCATGATATTAGCACATATAAAAGCGTTCCATGCACGGGCAAACCTGTTCATGCTGGACGCCGGGAACGTAGAATACTTAGCGGTTGTGCTCCTCTTGATCTTCCAATATGTGTCAGGCCAGCACAGAGTAGCAACAATAAGATCCAGATCAAAGTCCTCTGGAGTCTTATCATTCAAGGTATCCTTCCCCACCTTTGTTAGTCGTTAAACATGCGCTAATAATACACACAAGTATACGAGTTCGCAAGTAGTATAGAATCTTTTCTAGTTCGTTCCCACAGAGACTGTATTGGTTAATTATCTAATTTATGCACCTAAGCAACAATGTATGGTTATTATCCAATGCTAAGACGATAATAAATTGAGATTGTTTATAACTAAGAATTAGGATAACAATTATAACTACGAGAAAAAGATTCACTGAATTGATATATATGACAAACATGGGATTCTAACTTCATTAAATACTTCATTCAATAGCCTTATTATTCTTAACCTTACCATGCAATGGTGATGACACTAATCAGATAACACAAAACTGATAAATGCCAACTTTTATTGCACGAGTACCATTCTACCAGACATCCATAAAAGAGATAGAAGCCGAATATGCACCAGTTATATTGAGACCCTATATGTCTATAGAATTTGATAACATAACGGTTTAAGCACAAGTTATCTATTTTGATTACATAGGGCAAGTAAGATGGTTAAAATTACCTACGAATCATGCATAACAAATACATGAACCTATGCTAGCATGGCAAGTTCTTAATCCTTAAATTCACTTTTACTTCATTAAGAATTAACACGCTATCTTATAAGTTCATAATGCTCATAAGACGAATACGCACAACCAATACTAGGATATCATACGATCACCACATACTAAGGCATCAAACAATTTAACTAAAAAAACCCATAATTAAATCCACTAGAACCCCACGATAACGATTTGCCCATAATCGGACTCATCATCAATGTGGGTTCCGATGAAAACATGATATAACAAATGTAGTCTTTATACGAATAAATAAAACCAAGTACAAACAAGAGTATAGGTTCAGCAAAACAAGAAACAAGCATCCAAATTACAACTCAAAACAAAAATTCACAAGAATAAACTAGATCATCTTCGCCTTTGTTGAATTGTGCTAAAGGTCTCTTGCCGTCTTCTCCTTGCGCTCTGGTCTGTCTCTGACTTGTTATTTATTAAAAACGACCTATTATGAATATATATAGCAGCCCTTAACAATCTGAAAGCTTCCCTTTTAGAATTGTAATAGAAACAGGATTCTGAAATTCGGCCTTGGCGCGACCGCTCTCTATCATAGCACAGGCGTGCTGCATTCCTGGAACCCCGGCGCGGTCGTGCACTATCACAGCGCGGGAGTGCCGTCCGTTTAGGAAAAACTCATATTTCTTCATAAAACTTGCTCCTTCGAGCCGGCTTTCCACGAGCTTTTATTCCAACACCACCTGGACACCAAATTAGCACCAAAACAATGTTAATTCACCTGATTACCTGAATAGTGCCTGAAATGCAAAAACACTAGATAACACTTTAAAACACATTATAACTTGAGTACAAATACACCAATTCAAAGCTTATTAGAGCATAATAAAGTATCATAAATGCCACTCAACAACCTTCCTCGCGGGATGCTCAATCACGATCCTGATAGCCTCTGCACTATACTCCACCGTCCTCCCTCACACCACAGTGAAGCCATTCTTTGAGGCCTTGGCACTTGCATAGAACTTGCGAACCACACTCATAGGCACAGCGGCTGGTGCCTCGTAAAAAGGAACCCAGCCCATCTCCAAGATCATCTCCAAAAGCTTATCATCATTTTCAGATGGCAGGAACCCTCTCTCCCTAGCAATAGGCTTCGTGAGAAGCCTCGTGTACACCTCCTCAGCCTCAGGAGTAGAAAACCTGGGCCTCACACCACTCGAAGTTGAAGAATCGGTGGCGCTGCAATCGACTTGAGTTCTTTATCTCTTGGGTGCCATGGAAATTGATTAGAGAGAATAAGAGTTGTGTTTGAGAGAGAATTTGTGTTGAGAGTTTGTGAATTGGTGAAGAAGTTTGTGTATGAGGTGTATGTATATATAGGTGGTGAAAAGAGAATTATATATGGAATAGAAGTGGGATTTGTTTATGGGAATAATGGGAGTAATGGGTTTGATTAGAGAGGGAATTATGGGATGTGGGGGAGTAAAATTCGGTTAGGAATTGATTTTGGGAAAAAATTCCCGTTCCCCCCCCTTAAACTGCCTTTTATTTTTTTCCAAAGTCCGGACATGGCGCGGTCGCGCACTGGGACGACGCGGGCGCGCGCTACTTCTGCTAAATCGGCACGGGCGCGCGCTGTAATAGCGCAGGCGTGCGGTGTTTATGTGAAAATGGCGCGGCCGCGCGCTACGACAGCGCGGGCGCGCCGGGCTTCTGTTGTCAGACCTGATTTTTTTTCATTTTTTTGATTTTTTTATGATTTTCTCTTTTCTTCTTGCTTCCTCTACTTACTAATATACAACAAACTTGGGTTGCCTCCCAGGAATCGCTTCTTTTACGTCGCTAGCTCGACGTAGAATCTTGAGATCAAGTGGACAATAAAACGACATTAACCACCTCGCAGGTTGCCATGTCACCATAATAATGCTTCAACTGTTGACCATTTACTTGAATGCTTGGCCCGGATCATTCTCAAAAATTTCCACCGCTCCATGTGGAAACACAGTTTTGATTATGAAGGGCCCTGACCATCTTGACTTCAACTTTCCAGGAAAAAGACGGAGATGAGAGTTGAATAAAAGAACTTATTGCCCTGGCACAAATTTTTTGAGCACTAGACCCCGATCATGCCACCTCTTGACTTTCTCCTTATACATCTTGTTGTTTTCACAAGCTTGAAGTCGAAACTTATCAAGTTCATTTAACTGAAGCATCCTCTTCTTTCCAGCTGCATCCAAGTCCAGATTCCATTTCTTCAAAGCCCTATATGCTGTATGCTCGAGCTCCACAAGAAAATGACACCCCTTACCATACACCAACTGAAACGGTGATATTCCCAATGGAGTCTTATATGTTGTTCTATACGCCCAAACAGCTTCATCAAGCTTTAAAGACCAATCCTTCCTTGATGGGCATACCACTTTCTCCAAAATGCGCTTGATCTCTCTGTTAGATACCTCAACTTGACCATTTGTCTGAGGATGATAAGCCATAGCAATGTGATGATTCACATTATACCTTTTCATCATAGCAGTGAACTTGCGATTGTAAAAATGCGACCTCTCATCACTGATTATGACTCTTGGAGTTCCAAACCTTGTGAATATTTGCTTGTGAAGAAAATTCAAGCACCACTTTTGCATCGTTTGTTGGCAACGCCTTAACTTCAACCCATTTCGACACATAATCAACTACCAACAAGATATACTGATTGTTACAAGATGAGACAAATGGCCCCATGAAGTCAATTCCCCAAACATCGAAGACCTCAACCTCGAGAAGCACATTAAGAGGCATCTCATCCTTTTTAGACATATTACCCACATATTGACATCGATCACATTTCAAAACGAACTGATGAGCATCTTTAAATAATGTTGGCCAAAAAAAACCTGCTTGAAGAACACGAGCTGCTGTCTTTTCTCCACCATAATGTCCTCCATAAGTAGTTGAGTGGCAATCTCGCAAGATCCCCCCCATTTCCCTGTGAGGAATACATCTCTGGATGATTTGGTCAGCTCCTTGGTGAAAAAGAAACAGCTCATCCCACATATACCACTTCACCTCATGAAGAAACTTCTTCCTATGAGCATAAGATAAGTCAGGAGGCATGATATTACTCACAAGATAGTTCACAATGTCTGCAAACCACGGTTCTTCTTCTTGCACTCCAAACAGCTGCTCGTCGGGAAAAGACTTATTTATCAATATCTTATCCAATGAAGTAGCATTAGGATTCTCTAAACGCGAGAGATGATCAGCAACTTGATTTTCAGTTCCTTCTCTGTCCTTGATCTCTAGTTCAAATTCTTGGAGCAAAAGAACCCATCGAATCAATCTAGGCTTCGAGTCCTTCTTTGAGACGAGATATCGAATGGCGGCATGATCAGTGAAAATTGTCACCTTAGTCCCAAGTAGATAAGATCAAAATTTCTCAAAACCATAGACAATAGCCAAAAGTTCTTTCTCCGTAGTAGTGTTCAGTTGAGCACCATTTAGAGTCTTACAAGCGTAGTAGACTACATGAAATATATTGTTCTTTCTCTGCCCAAGAACTGCTCCAACTACATAGTCACTTGCATCACACATCATCTCAAAAAGCTCATTCCAATCAGGTGCAGTTATGACAGGAGTTGTGATTAAACTCTTCTTCAATGTCTCAAAAGCTGCAAAGCACTCATCATTGAATTTAAAAGGAACATCTTTCTCTAACAGACTGCACAAAGGCTTTGAAATTTTCGAGAAATCCTTGATGAAACGCCTGTAGTTACCCGCATGACCAAGAAAACTGTGAATCCCCTTGACATAAATAGGTGGAGGAAGATTTTCAATGACCCCCACCTTGGCCTTGTCCACCTATAGACCCTTCTTAGAAACCTTGTACCCGAGAATAATGCATTGACGCACCATAAAATGACATTTCTTCCAATTGAGAACCAGATTTGTCTCAACACACCTCTTGAGAATGTGTTCCAGATTCTGCAAGCATTCATCAAAAGAGTCACCAAAGACTGAGAAGTCGTCCATGAACACCTCCACATTCTGGCCAATCATGTCAGGAAAGATGGCCATCATACATCTCTGAAATATGGCTGGTGCACCACACAGACCAAAAGAAACTCGTCTGAAGGCGAAAGTACCAAATGGACAAGTGAAGGTAGTCTTCTCCAGATCTTCTGGAGTGATACAAATCTGATTGTAACCCGAATAGCCATCCAGAAGACAGTAATACTCATGACCAGCCAACCTATCAAGGATCTGATCAATGAAGGGCAATGAAAATTGGTTCTTCCTAGTGGTTTTGTTCAGCTTCTGATAGTCCATGCAGACTCTCCACCCCGTGACTGTTCGTGTAGGAATAAGCTCATTCTTCTCATTTGCTACCACAGTAATTCCACCTTTCTTTGGCACACATTGAACCGGGCTTACCCATGAACTGTCAGAGATCGGATAGATGATCCCTGCATCTAGCCACTTCAGAATTTCCTTCTTCACTACCTCCTTCATGATAGGATTAAGTCTTCTTTGCTGCTCGACTGTAGGCTTGCTACCTTCCTCTAGCATAATTTTTTGCATACAGTAAGAAGGGTTGATCCCCTTGATGTCTGCTATAGTCCATCATGTTACATATTAAATTCTCAATGATCAGAAGAAGCTCAGGATCTGGCTGTTCGGATGTCATCAGGATCTGATGTACCATCAGGATTTGGTATGTCATCAGGATTTGTATGATATCAGTATTTGAAGACAGTCAGCATTATAGGATTTGTTTAGTTCCTTATAATGTGGAGCAGATATTTGTTACATCTGAGAGATAGGACTTTATCTGTTTAGTTTAAGATATGTATGAGTTTCAGTTAGTTTTTGATAATGCATATCTTAGATTAATCTGTTGTAGTTGTGTAGTATATAAACACAGTTTAGGTCATCACTTAGAGTATACTCGAGGATCATTCGACCTAGCAGCTCTCAAGAACATCAGTATTTCTTGAGGGGATTTTGTAACAGTTTTTATCAGATTTATAAAAAGCTGTTATATTTTATTACTTGTTCGAAACATTTATACAATTGTATCCAACCCCCCTTAAACAATTATATCTTTACTGGGCAACAACTGGTATCAGAGCACACTAATAAATTTACAATCAGAAACGATTTAAACATATCTCTGAACAAGTATGAAAGCATTAAAATTCCCATTCTGAAAAAGACTGAATATCCAACATGGAAGGTGAAGATGCTCATGTACCTGGAAGCTACAGATCCAGATTATCTAGACGTAATCAATGACGGACCATTCATGCCAACAAAACTGGTGCCTGCAACTCCTACTATTGCTGAACACTATCAACTGAAGGAGAAGATAGAATGGACACCAGAAAGTAGCTGTACTGAAAGATGCAAAGGTAAGAAACATCTTGCATAACAGTCTTAATTCTGTGATGTCAAAAAGGGTCATAGCCTACAAGACTGCCAAAGAAATCTGGGATGCTCTTGAAACTCAATGTCAAGGAACCATGGCCATCAAGAAGAACATAAGGGCTATTCAGATTCAAGAATATGAACACTTTGAGGCCAAGCCTGATAAAAGTCTCACTAACATCTATGACAGATTTCTGACTCTGCTAAACAATCTGTCTTTGGTGGGAAAGGTGTATGATCGAGAGGATTCAAACACCAAGTTTTTGAGAGCTTTGAGTGAAGAATGGGAGACTCAGACTTCAATCATACGACATCAATATGATCTGGATGTGATTACTCTGGATGAAGTCTATGGCATGCTGAGAACTTATGATTTGGAGGTTCAGCAAAGGAGAGAGAGGAAAAGAAGCAAAGGGAAATCTGTTGCTTTGAAAGTTAATGATAAAGCTTCAAAAGAAAAGTCTGTTGGAGCTGTACGAAAGAAGAACAATTTTCCAGAATCAGATACTGATGATTCATCATCAAATCCTGATGGTGATACTTATTCTGAAACTGATGAGAACATTACAGATTCTGATGTCATGCAAATGGCCGCATTGCTGGTTAAGTGCTTCTGGAGAATGCAATTCAGGAAGTCTAGGAACAATAGAAGCTTCAGGAAGAAGTTCACTAGAGGTGAAAAGAAGTCAACTGGGAGAAAAGATGGAAAAGACTCTAAAGCTGGGAAGCTAGATAGGACAAAGATCAAGTGCTACAACTGTGATGAACCTGGTCACTTTGCCTCAGAGTGCAAGAAAAAAAAAGCATGATAAAGGGAAGAGCAAAGCCCTGATCACTTCATGCAAGAATTGGATGGACTTCTCAGACTCTGAAGGTGAAAGCACATGATGATCCTGCTGCTTCTGAGCCTAAGGTATAAACTCCTTTCTTCTCTTTTGATACTGAAAATATATCTGAATTGAAATCTATTCTTAAATATTTGCATGGTAGTTTTTAGAATAAGACTTTAGAAAATGATAGACTTATAACTGAAATTAAGACCTTGAAATCTAAGAATGATCAGTTAGAGTCTGACTTAATTCATCAGATAGATTTAAAGAAATAATGTGAGAGAGCTAAACATACAGTTAAGATCCTTGAGGCTAGATACAGTATGCTAGAAAATGATCTAGAAAATGAAAGAAAAACCCTTAAAGCCTGGACTGATTCAGGCAAAAAGGTTCATGAGATGACCTCAAAGAAAAAATGGAAAGAATGCCTAGGCTATAAAGATGGAATTAAGGATGTTGACACTGAAAATAAAATTTCCCTTAAAACTCCTGTTAAGTTTATTTCATCAGAAGCTGATGAACCCAAATCCACTTTTGAAAAGGGTTCAACATCAGTATCACAAGAAAAACTGGTAAATGATAAAACTCAGAGAAAGAAAAGCAAGGAAACCATTAAGTCTGTTAAGAAAGAAAAGAACATAGGACTTTTGACAGCAAGACAATTGAAAAAGAAAATATCTGAGGTTACTGACAAATCTCTAGTAAAAATTCCTAAAAGAAACAGGAATGGTAAGCAAGGTATCTCTAAGGATTCAAATTACAAGGTTGTTCCCAATGCTCCTAGGAAAACTTGTTTTAAATGTGGAAATACTAATCATCTTTCTATTGATTGCAGGAGGAATAAGAAAAGGAAAACTGCTATTCCTGAGTCTGATGTTAAGGGTAGATCAATATTTTATAAACCACAAAATCCTTGTTTTCATTGTGGTAGTAGTTGGCATTCGATTTATACTTGTAGTTCTTATCACAAGTTGTATCACAATTACTATGAACCTTTACCTAAGTTTAATAAAGTTGCTTGTGTGATTAATTCTGTTGGTTTTACTAAACTTGCTTTTGACAAGACAAATCCTGACAAAGGAAAGACTGTCAAAAGTACTCCTGACACACAAAGGCTTAAGTTGTCCAAAAAGAGGACCCAACAAGTGTGGGTCCTTAAAAATCCTTCTAATTAATTATTCTTCTAATTGCAGGGTAATAAGAAAAATACACTTGTCTTGGATAGTGGATGTTCAGGACACATGACTGGAAATAAATCCCTGCTATCAGAATTTGAGAAGAAGGCTGGCCCAGATGTATCTTATGGAGATGGAAATGTAGGACATACTCTGGGATATGGCAACTTGAATTGGAAAGGTAGCAATAGAGAATGTAGCTCTGGTGGAAGGACTGAAGCATAATCTTCTGAGCATCAGTCAAATCACTGACAAAGGTTATCATGTTGTATTCTATGAATCACACTGCGAAGTTGTTCATAACAAGTCAAAGAAAATTGTCTTAATAGGATACAGACATGGTAATATTTATGAAGCAATGCTACATGAAAGTCTTGAAAAGGAAGCTACTTGCCTTATCTTTAAGGCATCAGTAGATGAGAGATGGAACTGGCATAAGAAGCTCTCACATCTCAATTTTAACTCAATCAATGAACTTGCCAAGGAGGAGCCTGTAAGAGGATTACCAAACATGCTATACTCAAGTGATGGTCTTTGTGATGCTTGCCAAAAGTCTAAACAAAGTAGAGTATCTTTCAAAAGCAAAATAGAATTTTCTATCTCGGAGCCATATCACATGCTGCACCTGGACCTTTTTGGACCAGTGAACATAATGTCCATCAACAAGAAAAGGTACACACTTGTAATTATTGATGATTTCACTAGATATTCATGGGTTTATTATGAAACTCCAGAAATTCTTCTTAACCACATAAGAAAAATTGAAAATGGATCTACCCACAAAGTGAAAATCCTAAGAAGTGATAATGGCACTGAATTCAAGAACTCAAAGATGGAGGAATTCTGCAAGTACAAAGGCATAGAGCAACAATTCTCAGCTCCTGGTACACCTCAGCAAAATGGTGTTGTTGAGAAGAAGAGCAGAACCTTAATTGAAGCTGGCAGAACTCTGTTAGAAGAAGCAAAACTATCCACTTACTTCTGGGTTGAAGCAGTTTACACAACATGTTATACTCAGAATGTCACTCTGATAAATAGACATGGTGTTACTCCTTATCAAATGTTAAAAGAAAAGAAGCCAGTCTCAAACATCTTCATGTAATTGGATGTAAGTGCTTTGTTTTGAGAACTCATACTGATCAGCTTGGAAAGTTTGAATCAAAGGCTAATGAAGGAATCTTTGTTGGATACTCACCATCAAAAGCTTACAGAGTGTTCAACCTAAGAACACACACTGTAGTAGTCTCCATCAATGTATCTTTTGATGATAAGAAGATTCCTAGTTTTGTAGAAGAAACTCATAAAAGTTTAATCTTTGCAAATGAAAGAGTATTATTGGAATCTGGATCAAACTCTAATGAACTGTCAAATCCTGATGATCCAAATCCTTACACTCCTTCAGATTCTGAAAATAATCATTGTGCTAATGAGAGTGCACAAGTTGAGGGGGAGCAACAACAAAGATCGGCTGATGATACTAACACTGAAGAATCATCTCATAGTTCTTCTCATCCAATGCTGATTCAACATCAGAAGAACATGAGTCAAGTCCCAATAATTCATCAGGAAATAACCCAACAGATTCAGGGGGAGCCTCAAATGGATTTGATGAGGCATACAATTCAGGGGAGCATCTAGTTCCAGAAGGATACTTCCCAGTGCCAGAAAATGGACTAAGGATCATACTCCTGATCTGATCATTGGAAATCCTGATGATGGTGTAAAAACAAGAAGTGCAACTCAGAATGAATATTTATATCATAATCTACTTTCAAAAGAAGAGGCAAAGAAAGTAGAAGATGCACTCAAGGATGCAGATTGGGTCATGGCTATGCAAGAAGAATTGAATGAGTTCGAAAGAAATGAAGTATGAAAGCTGGTGCCTAGACCTAAGAACAGGTCAATTGTGGGCACACAGTGGGTCTTTAGAAATAAGACTGATTCTGATGGAACAATCATCATAAACAAGGCAAGATTGGTGGCAAAAGGATATTCTCAACATGAAGGTATTGACTATGATGAGACATTTGAACCTGTTGCTAGGTTGGAAGCAATCAGAATCTTCTTGGCATATGCTACTCACAAGAAGTTCAAAGTCTTCCAGATGGATGTCAAGAGTGCATTTCTCAATGGAGAACTTGAAGAAGAAGTCTATGTTGAACAACCGCCGGGATTTGTGGATCCTAAACATCCTGATTATGTTTATAGACTTGATAAAGCACTCTATGGACTGAAGTAAGCACCTAGAGCATGGTATGAAACCCTTGCTCAGTTTCTACTTGAAAGTGGATTTAAAAGAGGTACAATAGATAAAACCCTTTTTATCTGAATAAAGGTAAAGATTTGCTTTTAGTTCAAATTTATGTTGATGATATCATTTTTGGATCAACTAATCAAACACTGTGTAATAAGTTTTCAAAGTTGATGCAATCAAGATATCAAATAAGTATGATGGGAGAGATGAGTTACTTCCTAGGCTTGCAGATTAAACAGACTGATAATGGCATCTATATCAATCAGTCCAAGTACACAAAAAATCTACTAAAGAGGTTTAATATGCAAGAAAGTGCAACTACAAGTACTCCTATGGAAACTACTACAAAACTTGATCCAAATGAAGGTACAGCAGTTGATGTGACTATCTAAAGAGGTATGATTGGATCTCTTTTATATCTAACTACTAGCAGGCCAGACATTATGTTTGCCACTTGTTTGTGTGCAAGATTTCAGGCAAATCCAAGGGAGCCACATCTTATTACAGTAAAGAGAATTTTCGGATACCTCAAGGGTACTGTTTCTCTTGGACTTTGGTATGCCAGAGAAGCTGATTTTGCATTATGTGGTTATTCAACTGCTGATTTTGCTGGATGCAAAATAGACATGAAAAGTACATCAGAAAGCTGTCAGCTCTTGGGAGGCAGATTAGTCTCATGGTTCAGCAAGAAACAGAAATCTGTTTCTACTTCAACTGTTGAGGCTGAATACATTACAGCTGGGAGTTGATGTGCTCAGTTGTTATGGATGAGAAATCAGCTCATGGACTATGGATTATCATTTTCAAAAATTCCTATTTGTTGTGATAATCAAAGTATTATTGCTATGACAGGAATTTCGGTGCAACACTCTCTTACAAAGTATATCAGCATCAGATATCACTTCATAAGAGAGCATGTCATGGAAGGAACCATAGAGCTTCATTTTGTTCCTACTGAATAGCAGCTGGATGATATCTTCACAAAGCCATTACCTGAAGCAACATTTACAAAGCTTGTGAATGAACTTGGTATGGTTAATTAGGACAAGTAATTTTTTTTTTATTTGATCAAATCCTGATGTATATTGATCAAATCTCGATATGTCCTAAATGCTGAGATTTTTAGATATTAAGCCAAAAATATTTGATGTATTCTATTTTTATATGCATGAAAAATTAAGTGAATTTATTTGCTAGTTTTGCATGTCCGAATAAATATATCACTGTCATCATTACACATCGGTCTAGGGAGACACGCCTTAAAAAGAAATCTTTCGGTTAATTCATTAAGTTAACTCTACAGTTAATCATTAATTAGTCCTCTAGTCCCTTGATATTCCATTGGCTATTTAACCGCCATTTCATCTCAGACATATCATCTTCTATTCTCACACAAAACCATTCTCTCTCTTTTAATCCTCACTATTTTCTTCCTTCATAAAAATGGTTCTTGTAAACATGTTTATGAACTATGAAAACTTCAACGTCGAGTTCAGTTGTGGTGATTGGGAACAGGAATGGCACGTCACTGCCATTCCTGATGAAATATGGAACTTGGTTCCACAAGAGGTTCGGACAAATCTCTTGTTCTTTGAGATGGACTATCAACTCCATCTTGATCGCTTGGAAGAAGAACGGTGAAAGGCTCTTCTTCAGCAAGAACGGATCATCCGTCTTGCAGTGCTAGTTTTCAACAGCAGGAGGAACTAATCGATAGTTTTCCTTCTTAGACCAAGGCTGGTGATGTTCACCATCTTAGACTAGGATTATCTTGTAATCTTTTGCATGTAATCTAAAAATTTCATAAAATGTACTCTTTTGATATATTAATGAAATTTCTTTTGATTACAAGATTTAGTCTTTGTTTATCTCGTAGTATGTGCATATGAATGTTTACATTGAAGCCTGTTAATCTTTACTTCATCTACTTGAACTGTATTTCTTGATGAATATTTTGATTAAAATTGTGGTTTCTAATAATTTGTGATGCTTTGACAAACAAATGTTGAATTTGAATCGACATATCCCGAGTAAGTCAAATCCTGACAGAAGAAAGGTCTCAAATCCTGATGACAGGTCAGCATGTTCTAATTCAGATTATTAGTGTTAATTAATCTCTGAGTAAGCTTTATTGTTGCAATTAAGTGTCCCACTTAATTAATGATTATTGGTGGATTATCAGAAAAACAAATTTCTACAGTTGTGTCTTGATATAACTATATGTATTTTGTATTTACTTCCGCAATTTCCTCTAACGTTAAAATCAATTACTCAGATGTTGTTTCCTGTTCGAAGTCAAACTCGCTAGGTTACCTTCTTCATACAAGTGTGTTAAATATATTTCTGAATAGTGAAGCTATAAAACCAGAAGAAATTATGTGACACAATTCATCATACACATAGTTCCATTGCACACATCTCACACTTACTTTCTCGCACAAGCTATTCACATCATGACAACTTCTGAAGTTTCACCTATCTTCAGTCAAACCACAATCATTCATGGAAACACATTTGGCACTAACAATTACTTAGCTCTGCTTACACATCAGCAGCTACCATCATCTTCTCATGATATTCAGGATTTTCTCCTTCTATGTCCAATTGGATATGCTCTCACAAATCCTGTTAAGGTGTCATACAGGGCTGTCATGCAGGCCTGGAACACAACAGTGGTATTTTCAACACATACTGGCTTTTCTTTTGAATATAAGGACCAAAGATATGAAGTTGATGCTGACATTCTGCTTCAAGCCTTGAGATTGCCTGCTCTTGATGGTGCTCCTGATACTCACACCAATGAGCAGCTGTTTGATATGCTAAGGACTTTAGGCTATCAAGGAGAAATCACAACCATTGGAAAACTGGTCAGAACCAAACTGAAAAGAGAGTGGAACTTCTTCTTTGACTGCATCAGTAGATGTTTCTTGAATAAGACAATAAACTTTGATGCTCTTCCATCCACTTCCCTGATAATTGGGTACTCTCTTCTTAACTCTGGTAATTTTGATTATGGTAATACTATATTACAATTCATAATTGCTAGGTTAGCAGATGTTTCAGGAGTAATAGGGTATACTAGATTTTTACAACTGATTTTCAATTATCTATGCCCTAATGATATTTTTGATGATGATAAATTACTCCCTATTTTTCAAATTTCTGAAAAAGCAATCACTGATCATATCAAAAGGGATGAAACGAATAAATTTTCAGGACCACCCTTTCTTCCTAGAGAGGTCAGGCAATTTTTGTTGAGAAATAGACCTACTCCTACACAAGTGCCTGCAAATCCTGATGCTGGCACCTCTGTCACAGTTCCTGATGCTAAGGCTCAAGAAATCACCTATCTTGTTTCTAACCCAAGCATTTCTTCTTCCAAACAGAAAACACAACAAGCCTCTAAATTAGTCTCCCCTGCTGTCTCTCAAAAGACATCAGTTGTAACAAAGAAAAGGTTGTTTAAGAAATCTGTCACATCCGGACAAAGAGCTAAACAAGTCTCACTGAGTGAGAGTGGGAAGAAAAAAGACTGCTTTCCAATCAGGAAAAGAATACTGATCATTCAAGAAGATTCTGAATCAGATGATCAGATGCCAATAGGGTCCCTGTCAAAAATCAAGAAGTCCATTGATCAAAATCCTGATGACTTGGTTAACACTACTGGAATCAAGGAGCCAACTACTAGTGCTAGTGCTCTACTTGAAAAGTTTCCAGTAATTAAAGCAACTGCTAAATACAAGAAAACTGCAAAGAGTCAGTTGAAAAGAAGAAGTGAAAAAGAAGTTGAATATATCAGAAAGAAGAAGAAGACTCAGCCTCTCGACAAGGATGTTAGTACACAAGAACCTAGGTCTCAAAGGGATTTAGCAACTACAACACATCCAATCACACAAGAACCATCTTCTCAAATGAAAGATGCAGACACTGAGGCTGCATAAATCATTGTTAATATTGCTCACAGTGATCTTCTTGCAGACTCTGTTTAACTACTTTAGGAAAGGTAAACTCATCAGGAGATACTTTCACGAGTGGATGTAATCATTGATGATCCTATTTTTGAGAAGAGCACACAAGAATCTTCACCAAGCATTATTGAAGGAGCTCACATATCTCAGACTCCACAAGAACCATCAGTTCAAAGTACTGATGCTGGTCTTTTAACATCTCCTGACTGATCAAATCCTGATGATGCATCAGCTCCTACTGAGAATCATCCTTCAACTGCACTAGCTACAATTGATAATCCATTATTAGTTTCTAGTTTGAAAAAGTATCCTAATGTGCTGTTTGTTCCTCCACTTTCATCACTTCCACTTGAGGAACCACCTTCAGGTATTGTTAACTTCTCATATATTCTCATGTTTGTATGATTATAAATAGTCTCTTATTTGAGGTTACCTCTATTTATATGACAAGCATTCAACTCTTCTCAGCCATCTCTTATTTCTTTACTATATGTGTGATTGAGCCTTTCTGTGAGACTGTGTGAAAAAAAAAAATTTAGAGTGGCAGTCTCCTGTACTGGCAAAAGGAGAGGTAGTTTTGAGACAAGAATCTTATAAGTTTTTCTTTACTTATAAAGTTTCTTCTGTGAGAATAATATTACTCTTAAAAGTAATACATTGTGTGAGAAGTGATGAGATCACTTGAAAATAACAGAGAGATTTAGGTGTTACTATATTTCTGTTTCAGGATCACATCAACCACAGGCATCTCTTGTAAAGAATCTGGATAAAGGCAAGGCAGTTCTTCCTAATTCTGCACATTCTTCTGATGGCCTGTCTGACCCTGACAATGATAGTGATGGCGATGATCCTGATACTGCTCATCTTAAGTCTGTAATTAATGCATCTAAGAAGTCCAATGTTGGTTCTTCTTCACATTTCACCGAAAATCTTTCTTATTACAATCCTGATGCTGAGTATTTCAGACAGACAGAATGGGATTATAAATGGAGACTTGCAAATACTTCTATCTCATCTACTGTTGGCCTGCAATACATTCATCGTGCTTATGATGAAATTCAAACTCCTGACCTGAAGTTGCATCTTAAGGCCACAACTATTTCTATTAAAGGAATTTACTCTGAACTTGATGAAATGAAGAAGTCTCATGCTGGTGTCAAAGAGAAAATTGATGGATTTTTGCTTCACACACCTAACTCAACTGAAATCAAAAGTGTGAAAAATAACATCAAAGATGTTGTTAAATCTCAAGACAGCATGGCCTCTAGACTTTTGTCCTTGGAAGACAAGGTTTCTTCTATAAGTGACAAACTGGATGCTCTATTTTCTCTTCTTTCAAAAACTGATGCCAAAAAGGGGGAGAAGATAGTTGCTACAAAATGTACACCAGATTCTATTCAGATAAATGATAAAGATATTGATGATGATGGTGATAAGAATAATCCAGTTACAGATGTTCAAATTGCTTCTACTGCTCAACAACTTCAACATTCTAAGAAGAATGATTCTTCAGGACAAAGGAAGTCTACTGGTGCTTATAAAGCCAAGCACAAGACTACTGCTGGTGCTCCTGAGGATGATGACATTACAATCTCAAATTTAGCAGAAGCTAAAGGGATGTTCTTTCCTTACAGACATAAGGAGACAGGTGAAGAGATTGTCTTATACTACAAAGACAAGATGTTTGAGCAAAAGAATGCTAGGAGTGCTCTTGGGTATATAACTGAAGAGTTTCCTGATCTAACACCTGAAGAAGCAGTTATGCAATAAAAGGAGCTTTTGGATCAAATTGAAACTGAAGCTAACATTTCTAAAGGAAGAGGAAGAAGAGGTGGTAGATCTGCAACATCAAGAGGAAGAGGAAGAGGAAGAGGAAGAGGAAGAGGTGGAAGAACTTCTGGATCAAGGCAAGTGCTTTCAAATCTACTTTTCTGAATTTTCTATCCAGAGAAGGTTATGTTCCTGTACAAGGAAATGAAGAAGATAAAGAGGTTCAGAAGCCAGAAGAGTTGATTATACCAAGGAAGAAAAGATCAGCCACTAACATTGATCAAGCTGATATAGCAAATCAGAATATAACTCCTGATACATACACAAATCTTGAGATAAAAGAAGATCCTGATGCTGTGAACCTGATAACTGATTTTAACTCTGATGAAAAAGTGATCAAAACATTAAATGAGTCAGCTCTTTCTCTAGTAATCACTCCTCACATTTCAGAGGCTAATGAAAAAGAAAAGATTAATAGAAGGGAAGCTGATCAAGCATGCAAAGAATATTTTCAGAGAGTTTTAAAGTCAAAGAGGGAGTTATGGCATAAAGCAGAAGGGAAGACTGATGATTTGTCTTCAAGCTATGTTCCTCTCGGCAAGAAGAATAGAAGATGGAAAGACATCCATGTATTCAATTATTCTAAAGAGTTCAAGCATGTTAAATTTATGTCAGTGGGGTTAAGAGATTCTATCTCAGAACAGGAAGATGTTGATAAGTCCATCAAGAAGCCTTCTTGGGTGGTATACAATGAAAAACTGAAACTTATCAAATCTCGAACCACAGGAGGCATTGGTCATTCCAGCATGGAGATCTTGGAATCTGATCTGCTTGATATAGATACTCTGACAGAAAATCTTGGTGAAATAATTTCTCCTTCACATCTTGAGAAAGTTGAAGCTGTGAAGATTGTTCATAGAAAGATAAATGATAATGATGTCAAAGAAGAGATTTTGTACTTTTTCAGAGATGGTAAAGTAAAAAGCTTTACATTGCAGCAACTCTTAATGAAGACTGTGACAGAATTGAAATACATTTACTATCTTCTTAGAGTTGAGAACAAAGTCACCAGAAACTGGTCTTCTATGATACTTGAAATGATCGGAAGAAGAGTCATGACAAAAGATGATAAATATAACGGTGATTATGTTCCTAAGTACAGAACTTATACTGGTCAAGAAATGTAGATGAAAAGGGGAGCTGCAGTGCTACAAGTTTTTCTCAACAGTCCTCAGTTATCCTTCAGTCCTGATCATGAAGATGTCAGTTTAAGCTTCATGTTGATTGGTGATCTTGAGATAAGCAAAAGTTCAATTTCTAAGTTAAGATCAGCTATCTTTCAGCTTGGAGAAGACACTGAAGAGAAGAGAGAGTTGAAGAAACAGCTTGTTAAAGTCCTACGAGACAAGGAGGAAGAAAGATTAAAGAACTTTCTTAGAACAACTGTCAGTTATCTGAAGATACTGAAGTAAGCTTTACTCCTTGTACATTTTGTAGATTGGTTTTGGCATCATTGAGAATGGAATTTATGCTTCATTGCATTAAGCATAAATAGGGGGAGATTGTTACATATTGAATTCTCAATGATCAGAAGAAGCCCAAGATCTGGTTGTTCGGATGTCATCAGGATCTGATGTACCGTTAGGATTTGGTATGTCATCAGGATTTGTATGACATCAGTATTTGAAGACAGTCAGCATTGGAGGATTTGTTCCGTTCCTTATAATGTGGAGCAAATATCTGTTACGTCTGAGAGATAGGAATTTATCTGTTTAGTTTAAGATATGTATCAGTTTCAGTTAGTTTTTGATAATGCATATTTTAGTTTAATCTGTTATAGCTGTGTAGTATATAAACACAGTTTAGGAACGGGCGGTCTTGGTCCTATTGAAAATACCAGTGAAAGTGAAGATCCGAATAGAAATGATCATCACTTAGAGTATACTCGAGGATCATTCGACCTAGCAGCTCTCAAGAACATAAGTATTTCTTGAGAGGATTTTGTAACAGTTTTTATCAGATTTATAAAAAGCTGTTATATTTTATTACTTGTTCGAAACATTTATACAATTATATCCAACCCCCCTTAAACAATTGTATCTTTATTTGGCAACACATCCAATTGCCGACTTGAACTCTCTCAGAATCCTCAAAAGCTTTTCCTCATCACTACCTGAAAGGTCAGATGCAATAATAACAGGAAGAGTCGATGCATCACCTAAAAATGCATACCACAAATGCTCAGGTAAAGGCTTAAGCTCAAGAGATGGAGGTTTCTATATAGAAGGCTTGAGGAGTTTATGAGCTTTGTTCAATTCCTCCATTCTAAGAGATTCGAAAGGCATATCAATCTTCCTTTTCCATGGAGAAGCATTCAAATACTGCAATTGATCTTCACCTTTATCATCTTCACTGTCTGAATTCCCCAATAAGGCTTTTTTTAAGGCATCAGACCTTAGCAATTGATCAAGTTCCGATGTGACCGCCGAATCGACCAACTCCACTTTTAAGCACTCCTCATTATCAGCAGGAAATTTCATAGCATTGAACACATTAAAAGTAACATCATGATCCAACACTCGTATTGCAAGCTCACCCTTCTACACATCGATCAAGGTTCGGCCAGTTGCCAAGAAAGGTCTTCCCAAGATTATGGGAACCTTCTTATCCTGCTCGAAATCAAGAATTACAAAATTAGCAGGAAAGATGAGTTTATCAACCTTAACCAAGACATCCTCCACAATACCTCGCGGATATGTAATAGAACGGTCGGCCAACTGCAAAGTCATATAAGTTGGTTTGGGATTAGGTAAGTCCAACTACTTGAAGATTGACAAAGGCATTAGATTAATGCTAGCTCCCAAGTCACATAAGCATCTGTCAAAAGATACTTTTCCAATAGTACATGGAATAGTGAAGCTTCCTGGATCTTTAAGCTTTGGAGGCAACTTCTGCTGCAGCACATCACTGCATTCCTCCGTGAGAGCGACAGTCTCTAAATCATCTAGCTTTACCTTCCGAGATAGAATACCTTTCATAAACTTTACATAATTAGGCATCTGCTCGAGAGCCTCAGCAAAAGGTATGTTGATATGAAGTTTCTTGAACACCTCCAGAAACTTCTCAAATTGCTTGTCCAGCTTTTTCTTCTGCAACCACTTAGGAGAAGGCGGTGGAGGATAGATCTGTTTCTCCCCTGTATTACCCTCAGGTGGAGTGTGCTCAATAATAGTCTTCCTTGGTTCCACTTCTTCATCCTACTGCTTTGCTTCTTTCTCAGCCCCAGCTTTTTCAGTCAACTCTTGAGTTTATTCGGGATTCGCAACCTTCCCAGACCTCAAAGTGATTACCTTTACCTGCTCATTAGCTTCCTTCTTTCCTGGCACTTCAGTGTCACTAGGCAATATACCAGGTTGACGATTTAACAAGGCATTGGCAATTTACCCAATTTGATTTTCCAAGGTCTTGATAGAAACAACTTGACTCTTGCACTTAAGCTTCAACTCCTCTAATTCAGATTTTTCATTAGCTGGTTGTAGCTGAAGTTGTTATCTTGGTGCATACTGTAGTTGCTGAAAACCAGGGGGTTGTACTGCTTAGCTGGATATTGCTGATAAGGCTATTGAACCGCATTCAGAGCGTTGCTCCAACAAAAATTAGGATGATTGCGGTTGTTAGGATGATAGATGGCTGGCACAGGTTACTGTGATCGCTGGAAGTTGCTCACGAACTGAGCTGATTCACTAGAAATTGTGCACTGATCAGTCTCATGGGCACCAGCACAAAGCTCACAGATACTAGTGATTTGATTAACTCCATAATTAGCCAAAGTGTCCACCTTCATTGTCAAAGCCTTAATTTGGGCAGCGATAGCAGTTGCTGTGTCCAACTCCAGAATTCCTGCTACTTTTCCCCGAGTCAGTCTCTGGAAAGGATTCTGGTACTCATTAGCAGCCATCAGTTCAATAAGTTCATAGGCTTCATCGTAGCTCTTAGCCCATAAGGCTCCTCCTGATGCTGCATCAAGCATGGGCCTAGAAGTAGGACCCAATCCATTATAGAAGCAGTTAATAATCATCCAATCAGGCATGCCATGGTGTGGGCACTTCCTTAGCATCTCCTTATATCGATCCCAAGCCTCACACAGAGATTCTCCAGTTTGCTGTGCGAACTGGGTAAGAGCATTCCTGATTACTGCAGTCTTCGCCATGGGGAAGAATTTAGTGAGAAATTTTTGAGCAAGATCTTCCCAAGTTGTGATAGACCCTACTGGTAGAGAGTGTAACCAGCACTTAGCTTTTCCCTCAGAGAGAATGGGAAGAGTCGTAGCTTGATAGCATCTTCAGTCACATCATTGAATTTAAAAGTGTCGCAGATCTCAATGAAATCCCTGATGTGCATGTTGAGGTCTTCAGTAGAAGAACCCCTAAATTGAACTGAGTTATGTATCATCTGGATCGTGCTTGACTTGATTTCAAAAGTGTTAGCCCTGATGGCTGGTCTGATGATGCTAGAATGAATGTCATTAACCTTAGGCTTAGAATAGTACATCAAAGCCTTCAGATTTTCTGCTTGATCACCCATAGCTACTACAATTGGCTCTTCAACTTTCTCTTCTTCTTCTACCTTCTTTTCTTCCTCAAAAACTTCCCTACGAACTACCACAAGTTCTTCCTCGGCTTTATCAAGTGTTCTCTTACGAGTACGCGAACGCATATGCATACACCCTCGCTAGAGTACCTGAAACCAGACAAGGAACAAATAAGTAACAATGTCCGAGTCAATGAACTTTAACGACCACTGATGGAAAGCACATAACTATAAATTAACACTGCAGTCCCCAGTAGCGGCACCAAAAACTTGTTAGTCGCTAAGCACGCGCTAATAATACACGCAAGTATACGAGTTCGCAAGTAGTATAGAATCTTTTCTAGTTCGTTCCCACAGAGACTTTATTGGTTAACTATCTAATTTATGCACCTGAGCAACAATGTATGGTTATTATCCAATGCTAAGATGATAACAAATTGAGATTGTTTATAACTAAGAATTACGCTAACAATTATAACTACGAGAATAAGATTGACTGAATTGATATATATGACAAACATGGGATTATAACTTCATTAAATACTTCATTCAATAGCCTTATTATTCTTAACCTTAGCATGCAATGGTGATGACACTAATCAGATAACACGAAACTGATAAACGCCAACTTTCGTTGCACGAGTACCATTCTACCAGACATCCACAAAAGAGATAGAAGCTAAATAGGCACCAGTTATATTGAGACCCTATATGTCTATAGAATTTGACAACATAACGGTTTAAGCACAAGTTATCTATCTTGATTACATAAGGCAAGTAAGATGGTTAAAATTACCTACGAATCATGCATAACAAATACATGAACCTATACTAGCATGGCAAGTTCTAAATCCTTAAATTCACTTTCGCTTCATTAAGAATTTAACACGCTATCTTATAAGTTCGCAACACTCATAATACGAATACGTACAACCAATACTAGGATATCATACAATCACCACATACTAAGGCATCACATAATTTAACTAAATAAATCCATAAATAAATCCGCTAGAACTCCACGATAATGATTAGCCCATAATAAGACTCATCATCAACGTGGGTTCCGATGAAAACATGATATAACAAATGTAGTCTTTATACGAATAAATAAAACCAAGTACAAACAAGAGTATAGGTTCAGCAAAACAAGGAACAAGCATCCAAATTACAACTCAAAACAAAGATTCACAAGAATAAACTAGATCGTCTTCACCTTTGTTCAATTGTGCTAAAGGTCTCTTGCCGTCTTCTCCTTGCGCTCTGGTCCATCTTTGACTTATTATCTATTTAAAACGACCTAATATGAATATATATAGAAGCCCTCAACAATCTGGAAGCTTCCCTTTTAGAATTGTAATAGAAACAGGATTCTGAAATTCGGCCTCGGCGCGGGCGCGCGCTATCACAGCGCGGGCGCGTTGCATTTCTGGAACCCCGGCGCGGTCGCGCCGTCCTTCTGGGAAAAACTTATATTTCTTCATAAAACTTGCTGCTTCGAGCCGTCTTTCCACGAGCTTTTATTCCAACACCACCTGGACCCCAAATTAGCACCAAAACAATGTTAATTCACATAATTACCTGAATAGTGCCTGAAATGCAAAACTACTAGAAAATATATTAAAACACAAAATAACTTGAGTATAAATACACCAATTCAAAACTTATTAGAGCATAATAAAGTGTCATAAATTCCACTCAACAAATATTCACAACAATTCTCTTTTCCAAGAAGTTATTAATTTTCACAACCACTGCCCTGATGAAGTTGATATTTTTGGCCAAAGCTTTCGTGTAGGTCATGTAGTTGTTTTGAAGAGACATTCTTAGCACTGCAAGAAGTTCACTGAATTCTTGGTCTTGATTGGGTCCTTCTGTAACCTTTAGAAGTCTTTATTTTCCAACATCAACTTGAGCACTTGAAGAGCTTTGACCAACATGAATAGGCTCTTTAGACTTAACTTTAGCATCCCTGGATTGCTGAATCCTAGAACCAATCTTCCCCTTAGTCTTGGTGACAGGCATGAGTAGGGGAGTTGGTAATTCTGGCCTTATCTATTCAGGTAGGGAGGGTAGTGGAATGTTGAGTTTCCCAATGATGGCTCCCAAAGCAATAGAATTTTGCATTTGGAGATGTTTGTAAGAGTCCATCAGGGTTTTAATATCTGACTGTTGACTCTGCACCAAGGATGTAAGAGCTTGAACCTGTGCACTTAGTGAGTCATTTGATGATTTAAGAGAAGAGACTTGGTGTTGCAGTTCTTGAACTTGTAGAGTGGATGAGGATTGAGAT
The DNA here is from genome assembly GCF_009905375.1 of Apium graveolens. Taxonomy (NCBI): domain Eukaryota; kingdom Viridiplantae; phylum Streptophyta; class Magnoliopsida; order Apiales; family Apiaceae; genus Apium; species Apium graveolens. The sequence continues at coordinate 244,185,819 of NC_133650.1, read as the reverse complement.
GTAGAAGAGGTAGAAACTCCAAAAGTGTCCTGAACAGCCTTCTTGATTTCATCCTTGAGCAAGGTTGAAGGAGTGTATCTGCTTGAAAGCATTTGATCCAGCTTCAGGCTTGTGTCATTAGAGTGAATGATGTGATTTTGGACTTATTCATTTAAAGCCACAAATGAAGTTTTGAGGTTCTTAATATGAGTTTCCATTCCATTGAGATCATATCTTGACATTTGGTCAGCAAAGTTTATGATTTTTTTTATTTCAGTTTGAGATTTGATCCATCTTTTCCCTCACCATCTTCATTACTTTATCTTGATGTCCAGTCAATGTGATTTGAAGTGTTTTTCCAAAGTTGTGGAAGGCCTTGAGTTGAGCTGTATACACATCATTGATGGCATCATACACTTCCTGAGGAGTTAGGGATCTAACATTGCTTCCCAGAATAGTGATATACTCATCCCTGAATTTGGCTAGCACAACATCCATTTCAATAGAGAATTTCTTATCCATCCAAGCATCACAGTTTGCATCCTGACCAGCTTCATCAACAATTTTAGCTTGATTTTCTTCAACATCAGCCTGGTAGGAGAGCATGATAGCTTGGTAGTTCTGGTTTGACATGTTGATGTGAGCAGCTGTTGTGATATTTGTTCAAGGCCTCCAAGCTGATCAATTCTAAGATCTTCAATGGTTGAAGGTTGATCTGATCTGTAGTTTCTTGAAGCAATTGGGATATTAGGTGAGGTTGTTGAGGTTGGGAGGTTGAGGGTTGAGGGTCAGAACCACCTGTGATAGAAGTCACAGTTAGACTCACAGATTTCTCTGTGTTTGTGACAGGGTGTTGTTCCTCACCAGTTGTGGGAACCTCCATTTGAATTGGAGGGAATTTGACTGTGCTACTGTCATTTGTAACAGCCTCAAACCCTTGTGTGTCTTGTACACGAGGGACTGAATTGTCAAATAAATACCCAGTTTGTCCATGGACTGAATTGTTTCCAATTTTTATTTGAATAAATCAAGATAAAATCAGAATAATTTTTCCAAACGTATTTTACCAAAATAATTTATTGAATTAAATTATTTCAGTTCTGAGTTATTTATAAGTCTAGAAATTACACTTGTAGAGAACTCTGTAAGTTATCACTTGTAGAGAACTCTACAATGACTTATCGATAAGTCATAATAAAGCTTGTTGAGAAGTCACTCGAGAAGTCAGTAAATTAACTTATCGAGAACTCACTCGAGAAGTCTTAAAATGACTTGCCGATTAGTCAGTTAGACTTATCGAGAACTCAGTTCTATATATACTTTTGATCGATTTGATTATGCCTTGTGATAATTTTACATATTGAAGATGTAAATTACCGGTTAGACAATTTTCTTAGAATTTGAAAAATTCCAAGCTGAGTTTTGAATTTAGAAAAATTAATATGCAGAGATTTCTGAAATATTTATAATTCATATTTCAGTTAATTTTTAATTAAATAAAATTAATTTTGATTTATTAGAAATTAATCTACTGCAATACATTAGCTGAGTTCTTTCCTTAGGATGAAGAATTAAGCATTCCAATTTCACCTACAAGTCTAGTGAAAGTTGCTTCATCCAAAGGTTTAGTAAAAATGTCAGCTAATTGTTTTTCTGTTGGAACAAAAATAAGCTCAATGGTACCATTTGTAGCATGTTCTCTAATAAAATGGTACATTACATCTGTTAGGATTATGTTGTGAACTTGATGATAAGTTGAATAAAACACCTTAGTAGATTTAACTTAGTGTTTTTGTAGCTCTCGACGGATGTTCTACAATAGTCCTGATGGATGATCTTTATAGTCCCGACGGATGACCTCTGAACATCCATCGAGAGTGTAGCCTATGTAACAATAAGTATTGTAGCACATTTCTACAAACAAAAATGTTTTAGTTGAGTAGATGTTGTAGGATTCTTTGAGTCATATTGACTACTAGATTGATATGCAGAATAGGTTGGCTAATTGTAAATATAAGATGTCTTTTAATTATGTATAAGTGAAATAGAGTCAAGTTGCAGAAAGACTCCCGATGGATGATCTACAAAGGCTCACGACGGATAATCAACAAGGCTCCCGACGGATGACCAACATAGTCCCGACGAATGATAATATTCAAGAAAGACTCCTGACGGATGATCTACAAAGGCTCCCGAAGGATAATCAACAAGGCTCCCAACGGATGACCAACATAGTCCTGACGAATGATAATATTCAAAATAGAAGTTGACAGTGACAACACAGTCACATGCGACGGGTGTTTGCAAATGGAATGTGGCAACCTAATTGTAGGATCTAGAGAATAAAGAAGCATTACCATTTCTATGCAATTATGAAGATATTCAAAGATGCTGGATAGAGTAATGTAGCAGCATGAAGTTAAACTAGATACAGTTTATCTTATTGTCTTGTCTTACTATCATATAACTTGGTAATATATAAACCAAGAGTAGCAAGTTGAAAATTATCCAAGTTATAAAGAAAAACTAAAGAAATAGAAAAGGCAAAATCTGTAAAGAATTTCTCAGTTGTTCTTGTTGTTCAACTTGTAAGCAGCTGTGTGCTATTCAAGCATCACAGATTTCTCATCTATATATATATATATATCTGGTGGATAATTTCAAATCCACCATAAAGTTTTAAAGCCTTGTGTTTTATTGCTTTATGTTTTGATTTCTATTTTACTTTCATTCCGCACTTCTTGCAAAATCAAACACAAATATATATATTAAGTAAGAACATTCTTAAAATCAGAAAAAGGAGCCAGAATTACATTCAACCCCCTTCTGTAATTCTTGTTGCATTGTTTGGGAATAACAATTGGTATCAAAGCAAGCTCTTGAAGTACAAAGAGTGTAAAGATCACCACAATCAGCAAGATGATCAGAAAGGATGTTGGAGTAAAAAATCCATTTTTGGACAAAGACAACTATCACCACTGAAAGGTGAAGATGCACCAATATCTTCTTTCTCAAGATGAAGCTTATGTGGACTGCATTGAGAGCGGTCCTCATGTTCCTATGAGAGCTGCTACAGGAAATGAGTCATCAGTTCCAAAGCCCAGACATGAATGGTCTGATCCAGACATTGAACAAGTCAGGAAAGATAAAAAGGCCATGAACATACTGTTTAATGGTGTTGATGGTAATATGTTTGACAACATCATAAACTGTAAAACATAAAAAGAGGTTTGGGACACAATTCAAATTATTTGTGATGGAACTGAGCAAGTAAGAGAGAATAAAATGCAGCTCTTGATTCAGCAATATGAGCATTTTCACTGTGAAGAAAGTGAGCCACTCACTGATATATTTAGTAGATTTCAAAAACTACTGAATGCTCTCAAGTTGCATAGAAGGGTCTATCAAACAAAAGACTCAAACCTTAAATTCCTTAGATCTTTACCAAAGGAACGGAAACCCATGACAGTCTCTTTAAGAAACTCTCAAGATTACAAGGAATTCACCTTGGAAAGACTGTATGGAATTCTAAAAACCTATGAGCTTGAAATAGAGCAAGATGAAAAGATGGAGAAAGGAAGGAAGAAAGGAGGATCCATTGCTCTAGTTGCTGAGCAAGAAAAGGAAAAAGAGATGAAGGTTGAAGTTGTAGAATCTGTATCAAACTCAAAGGTTTGTGAAAGCAAGGGTAAAGGGCTGGTAGCTGAAAATGAAGAACAGTTGAGCCAAGATTACATGGATGACATAGATGATCATCTTGCTTTTCTATCCAGGAGATTTTCCAAGCTCAAATTTAAGAAGAATTTTGGAGCAGCTAAGTCAAACAGAAACATGGTTGATAAGTCTAAATTCAAGTGTTTCAAGTGTGGCTTGGCAGGTCATTTTGCTAGTGAGTGCAGAAAGCCTGACTCTGGTAAAAAGAAGCTTGAGCCTGTTGATTATAAGCAGAAATACTTTAAGTTTCTCAAGCAAAAGGAAAGGGCTTTCATTACACAAGAAAATGAGTGGGCTGCAGATGGATTGGATGAAGATGAAGAAACAAACTATGTCAACCTATCCCTAATGGCCAAATCAGATAAAACAGAAGTTAGTTCATCCAGTAATCAGGTAATCACCACTAACCTAGCACATTTAACTAAGTCTGAGTGCAACAATGCCATCAATGACATGTCTACTGAGCTGTATTATTTGCGTGTAACTCTTAAGTCTCTCACTAAGGATAATGCTAAAATTAAAGAAAATAATTTGTTTTTAAATGAGAGGAATAATGTGCTAGAGTCTCAATTCATTGAGTTTGAAAAATTGAGAATTGAATGTAAAAACTTCCAAGGATGAATTGACTGAACCTTTAAAGAAAGAAGAGATTTTAAGAAAGCAACTTGAACGAGAACAAGAAGTGATTAAGGCATGGAAATCATCTAGAGATGTCCATGCTCAAATCACTAAAGTTCAAGGTATAGAATCTTTTTGTGATGCATCCTGGAAATAGAACAAGGAGAAGCTTGATTCCAATCTGGTTGAAGGACTTTCAACGGATGTGGATTCGACGGATGATGAAAATTATCCATCGAATAGTCAAAAGGATTATCCGTCGAAAGACATTGAGCCACATTTGTTGAATGTAAGTAAGCCAGTTAGCAAAGATAAGCTAGCTAAGTTGAATGATAAATATGGATCAGTTTCTAAAAACTTTGTTCCAGAAGAATCAAGTCAAGTAAGAAAAGAAAAGAGAGTCAATGTTGGTCATATGTCTATCAACCAATTGAATGAGAGATTAGAAAAGATTGAGGTTAAAACAGAATCAAAAAGGAAAAATAATAGAAATGGGAAGGTAGGAATTAACAAACCTAACATCTACGCACCTGATAAATATGCTCCTAGAAAAATCTATGTTAAGTGTGGTAGTGTTAATCATCTATCTGTTAATTGCAAACTTACTAAGCCTGCACCCATGCCTGCACCTTCCTCTTTTCCCAACATGACTGCCATGCCTGCAATGCCTATGAATGTTTTGCCTGCATAGAATCTGAATGCACAATTTTCTAATATGACATTTGCACCAAATCCTTATTATGCTGCATTTAGTATGCCTCAAATGATATTTAGCATGCCTTACTGGAATAACATGTTTGACATAGCATGCCCTTTCCTGTTAATCAAAATGTGCATGACAATTCTGCTTCAGTGAATGGTTTCAAAGGTCCAACTTAAATGACTAAGGATGAATCTGAAATACCCAAGTCAAATGAGGTCAAATCTAAGAAACCTAAGAAAAGGCTAACAAGGCAGGACCCAAGGAAACTTGGGTACCAAAATCAACTTGATTTGATTTTGATGTGTGCAGGGAAACAGACAGAATCTTTGGTATCTGGATAGTGGTTTCTCAAGGCACATGACTGGAGATTCTACCCTGTTCAATGAGTTCAAGGAAAGAGCTGGACCAAGTATCACTTTTTGAGATGACAGCAAGGGTTATAATGGGGGATATGGCTTGATTTCAAAGGATAATGTCATCATTGAAGAGGTTGCCCTAGTGGATGGACTCAAGCATAATCTGTTGAGCATTAGCCAGCTTTGTGATAAGGGCAACTCAGTTACTTTTAATGCAGAACCCTATGTTGTGACTAACAAGAGCAACAAAGTGGTTCTCACTGGAGTGAGAAAAGGCAATGTGTATCTAGCCGACTTCAACTCAACAAATGCAGAATCTTTAACATGTTTTCTCAGTTAAGTAAGTCAAGATGAAAGTTGGTTATGGCACAAGAAGCTATCACATCTAAACTTCAAGACCATGAATGAGCTAGTAAAGAGAGAATTGGTTAGAGGTATTCCTCAAGTGGAGTTTTCAAAGGATGGATTGTGTGATACCTGCCAGAAAGGAAAACAGATTAAAGCATCATTTAAAAAGAAGCTTGAATCATCTATTGAAGAACCTTTACAGTTACTTCACATGGACTTGTTTGGACCAGTAAATGTGTTGTCTATCTCAAAGAAGAGATATTGCCTAGTAATTGTGGATGATTTTTCAAACTTCTCTTTTACATATTTTCTAAAGTCCAAAGATGAGGCTAGTGAAATCATCACCAATCACATAAGGTAAGTTGACAATCATCCTGACTTCAAGGTTAGAAGAATCAAAAGTGACAATGGAACTGAGTTCAAAAAATCTGTGATGAAAGTATTTTATGAAGAGTATGGAATCATGCATGAAGTTTCTGCAGCAAGAACTCCACAATAAAATGGTGTTGTGGAAAGGGAGAATAGATCACTCATTGAAGCTGCAAGAACTATGCTTGAAGAATCAAGGCTGTCAACTTACTTTTGGGCAGAAGCTGTGAATACAGCATATTATACTCAGAATATCTCCTTGATCAATCAAGCAAAAGGCATGACTCCATATCAGATATTCAAGAATAGGAAGCCAACTCTAAATTTTCTTCATGTCTTTGGATGCAAATGCTACATTCTAAGGAATCAAACTGAACAACATAGAAAGTTTGATGCTAAAGCAGATGAAGGAATTTTTGTTGGATATGTTGTTGGAAAATCATATAGAGTCTATAATATCATAACAAACATTGTCATGGAATCTGCACATGTTGTATTTGATGATACGAAGATTGAATGTAACACCCCCAAATCCGGGATCGGGGATCCGGGTTGTCACGAGTTCCATTTCCCTTAATAACACCCAATTTTAATAAACAATCAACTGCTCTGTACTGTGACCCCACAATAAACACACACACCACAAGTTATAGTCTCAGAGATGAATATCCAAAAATAACACGAGTCATTTTATTCCACAATTATATGCCATTACACCTTAAAAGGGTTTCTGAATAAATTTACATTTCTTTGCCATTATTACAATTCATAAAGATACATAAGTCCGGTACATCAAAAGTTGAAAGCCTAGCCTATTGGTAACTCCTACCTCAGCTACAGCGACATCAACGCCTATAGGAAACTGCGGAACGTTTACCTCAGCTACAGCGACATCAACGCCTATAGGAAACTGCGGAACGTTTCCTATCCACTCGCGAATTGGGAGCTTGGTCCTGTTCATCTTGTCTATCTGATGTTGTGTGATGAAAGAAGAAAGCAAGGGTGAGCAACAAGCCCACCGAAATAATATGTATAATAATTAACAATATATGAGCATCCTCATAGTACTCATGAAAGTCTTGGTCAAGAAGAAATGAACCAAGTTTGATCTCTTAATGCAACCAAGTCGCAAAATATTTAGTATATATATATATATACTTTTCAGAATTTTTAAATTCTCTTCCATGTATAATATACACAGAGTTCCAGTTTATAACTGTATGAAAATATCGTTGCAAGGTGATCTCATATATTTAACCTTGTCTCAACGTTTTTGTGAAAATCTTTGTCATGCATAAGATAATCATTAACCAGATATAAGTTGAAAAGATGAAGTTACAAGATACTCCAATATACTTATATCTTTTACGAATACTACTTGAACTACCACCATTCAAGTTATAATTAGTTCATCCCATAGATGAAGCTACATGCCAAAACTTATATAGAATTAATCTTTGAAATATCATCAAAATGAAATGAAGTTACGAGATACTTTATTTGATGAAAACATCATTTTGAAAACTCGACCCTGCCAACACTTAACAATCACCCAGCCGTAGCCTTTCTATCGAAGTGCTCTGGGTAGTGTTGCAGAAATATCCAATTGGATGATGAACTTATTACGGGAGTTTGCCGGCCAGGAAGACCACTTACGATGATCAGTCGCAGTAGTGCAACCCCACCATTTTCTACATGTAGAGGAGAACCTGTCGGATTTACTTGTCAATCGAACACTGGACTCCTAAGAAATGGACCGTCTTAGCGGAACTTCCCGGTGATTTGGGCCAATATAATAAGGCTGGGCCGGTGCCACTCAACCACTTACGCCACTCCTAGTTCAGATGAAATCCATGACTCTGAAACGTAAAGCTTGTCCCCCCCTTTCCCCAAGTAGAAACTTATTGATACGGCTCCACCAAGAAGTCGTATCTAGTTGGAAAGGAAAACTCACCGATATTTCCCAGGCGGTGCCTGGTAATGGATTAACGTGTTCTAAGAATTTTACTTCCCGAGTGTTGGGTAAGTAATCAAAAACTCTTTTATCAAAACAGCAATCTTGTTGCGAATATAAAACACACCACAGAGCCGGATCCCTCAGGTTTTGAGCGAATATTTAAATCCCCTTCGAAAGGAGGATCTTAAATATAAAAATGAGTTTTGGGATCCGCCCTAACCTTTAAAAATCATTTTGAAGACTCGAAAACATTTTTAAAAAAGTTTGGAGTAATGGTGATTTAATAAAATAAATCAGTCCCAATATATTAGAAAATATCTGAATATTATTATTTAAATAATATTCCCATAAAGAATAATCTTTATAAAAATAATTGAAGTAGAAGTTTTAAAACTCATACTTGAAATGAATAATAAATAACCAAAGATATACTTATACGAAAGTACGATCTTTATTTGAATAATCGAAAATAAGTTTGATTATCGAAACATTATTCTTTAATAAAATAAAGAATATTATTTAATAAAATAAGCGGAGTCATAAGTCTTCGAATGAATATTCAAAACAATATTCATTAAATAAAATAAGCAGAGTCATAAGTCCTCGAATTAATATTCAAAATAATATTCATTAAGTGAAATAAAGTTATCGAATAAACCTTATTCAAATAATAGTTTTGAAAACTATTTATATATATATATATAAATATATATATAATATACTCGGGAACATCGTCTCCCGGTTTAGAAAATATGTTCACCTTTGGGTCCCCTATATTAAGGGTATACGCAACTACTGATTATCTCTAGCATAGGTATTATGCAACTTATAAGCAATTGAATCAACAATTAGATATCAAGATTACGAAACAGACATGCATATATACCATATCAGCATGCTCCAATATATCGCAAAATTTGCTAATAACAATCATGCACTTATCATAAGATAATGCATATACATATATTTACATCACAACAACAGTATAACGGGTAGAAAACTTGCCTGAGCGACTGGGGGTGATAAAAGGCTTGGGACGAGTCTAGTAACCTATAAACAACATATAAGTTGGAATTAAACCAAAGTCGCTTATGAATCTATACTTTAACCAATTAGACCCTAACGTTCGCTTTTGCGCTTAACGATTCACTTAAGTCGCTCGAGTACCCTCGGCTCAACCATTTTTAATAAATTAACCATTAAGGGTTTTAAGGAGATTCTTTCGCGAGTCCCCTACCAACTGCCTAACCCACTTTAAATAATTGTTTCATACTCTAATTAGTCATTTAAGGGCCTTAACCAAGGTTTTAAAGTAAGGCGAGGGGTAATGGTTCGTTCGCGAAACACCGTTACTTAAAACGGTCGTTTCTCCTAAACCGTACATCGGATTCAAGCGAACCACATATCAAAACAAAGCTCGTAACATGAACTATATAAACATGGCAAAGGTTAGAATCTTTCAGTGAGTTCACGGGTCCTAAAGTTAAGAACATAACAGTTAAGGAAAATCGGGCATTATGACGTTTATGTTTACGCGATTTCCAATTTTAATTAACACTCTAAATTATCATCAATTCACTCACAACCACCAATACAACAATATTCAACAATCATACTAAAAACTCAGTCCCCAACTCCAAGTTTTACCAATTTATCCAACCAATCAAAGACCCAATATTCAAAACCAATACAAATCCACCAAAACTACTTATAATCAAAGATCAAGTCTTAATACTAACAATGCTTCAATAAAACTTAATGGAATCATAAAATCAAAGCTAGGGTTTGAAGTTGATACCTTCCTTGGTAGGTGTTAATTTTCTAGGAAGCCTTATGGAGCCTTAATCTAACCTCCTACAAGCTTGATCTTTCCAAAGAAATCAAGAACACAAAGTTAGGTTTTGAAGTTTCTAAAAGTCAGATTGAAAAAACTGTCAAAACGAGGGTCTTACCATGTTTATTTGGATGAGACTTGTGAACAAGAGTTGTAGGCCATCTCAATACCTTTACAAAGAGCTATAGAACATACTATTTGAGTGAGTATTGAAGGAGATATGGTAGTTTGAAGTTGCTGCTCTGGTTTTGGCCGAGAGCTTGCTTCTTTAAAATGAAAAGTCAAGTTTGTGTTATGATTTTTTTGTTTTGTTTCTTTGTTTATGTCTTGGCTAATTTTGAGGATTTACCATGGTAAAAAATGAATGGCTCATAATCAACCAACAACACACTTCTTTTTGTCATGCTTAGGTCATCATTCTTATGTCATCCAATTGCCACATGTCTCTTCCTTGTGGTTTGATGATGTCACAATCCTTGGCTTCTTGTCCAAGCTTGTCTCTTGGTCGCTTATTTGTTTTACGGTTCACTTAACTTTCGTTCTCGTTCGTCGTTTGAGGGATCATATCCGGGATCTTATTACTTGGGTTCCCCTAAACCTTTCTCAATATTTTATATTCTTTTTTATGATCCCCTCTTAAAATCCTTGAATTTAAATCCTTTTTATCATGTCACCTTATACTCAATTTTTTCGGTATCTGGTGGATTTTCGGGAAAAAAATCAAAGTGTTAGGATTTGAATTCTGACGATCTTTACATACACTTATTTACTTTATGGAGTACTAATACGATCTTAGAATTTCCATAACAGTACTCCTATATAGCGTGGTCTGATAATTTTCCTTAATCATCATCATCAGCAAAAGTTACTATTCATCCATGTTTCAAAATTTTCCAAAAATTGGGGTTATTACATTGAAGGACTAAAAGATGAAGGTTTCCATGATAGCCTCAAATTTGATCATGTTGAGATGAATACTGATGACGGTGATGATGATAATGATCAAGAAACAGTGGCTAAGGATAATGCAGAAAAGACTATCTCCCATGATGCACAAAATTTGGCATCAGTCGAGTTACATAATGCATCATTCATCGGTAGACAATCAGCTTCATCCGTCGGGATACAAAGTGCATCATCCGTCTGAACAATGAGAGAAGCTGAGAGTCAAACCAGATCATTTACAGAAAGAACCCCTTCTTCAAATCAAAGATCCACAAACTCAGGGGGAGTTTCTTCTAATCAAAACTCAGTCACACATCAAGACAATGATGAGGCCTCTTTATCAAGAGCTAATATACCACAACAGGGAAAATGGATTAGAGATCACCCTTTTGAGCTCATTATTGGTGATGCATCTTCTAGAGTTCAAATAAGGAAAGCAACGTAAGAAGAATGTCTATATAGCATCTTTCTCTCAAAGGAAGAACCAAAGAAGCTAGAAGAAGCTCGGTTGGATCCTGATTGGGTTCTATCTATGCAGGAGGAGCTAAACCAATTTGAAAGGAACAAGGTATGGAAGCTGGTACCCAAGCCTAAAGGAAAGAATCCAATTGACACCAAGTGGGTATTCAGAAACAAGATGGATGAAAATGGCATATTTTTCAGGAACAAAGCTAGATTGGTTGCAAAGGGCTATTGTCAACAAGAAGGAATAGATTATGAAAAAAAAATTGCTCCTGTTGCAAGACTTGAAGACATCAGAATTTTCTTAGCTATGCAGCCCATGCCAATTTTAAAGTCTATCAAATGGATGTCAAAAGTGCCTTTCTGAATGGATATTTGGAGGAGGAAGTATATGTTAGTCAACCTCCTGGTTTTGAAGATCCAAATTTTCCAGAATATGTCTACTATCTTTTGAAAGCACTTTATGGATTGAAGCAAGCATCTACAGCCTCGTATGATACTTTGTCAAAGTTTCTCTAAGAAAATCACTTCACAAGAGGTACTGTTGACAAAACTTTATTTTTTTAGAAATGTTAATGCCTCTAGTATACTTGTTCAAATTTATGTAGATGATATTATATTTGGCTCTACAGATGAAAAACTTTGCAAAAAGTTTGCCAAATTGATGCAAAGTAAGTATGAAATGAGCATGATAGGAGAACTAACTTAGTTTCTTGGTTTATAAGTTAAGCAAGTTAGTGATGGAATATTCATTAGTCAAACCAAATATATTATGATATTTTAAAGAAGTTTGATCTAATGGATTGCACATCTGCAAAAATTCCCATGGTTACTGCAACTAAACTTGAATTAAACACTGCTGAAAAGTCTGTGGATATTTCAAGCTATAGAGGCATGGTTGGCTCACTTTTGTACTTAACAGCTAGTAGGCCATATATAATGTTTGCTACTTGTCTTTGTGCTAGATTTCAGGCTGATCCTAGAGAATCTCATTTAATAGCTATAAAGAGAATTTTTAGATATCTCAAGGGAACACCAAAACTTGGCATTTGGTACCCTAGAGATTCTAGTTTTGATCTAACTGGTTATTCAGATGCAGACTATGTAGGGTGCAAGATTGATAGAAAAAGCACTAAGGAACCTGTCAATTTCTAGGAAACAAGCTAGTATCCTGGTTTAGTAAAAATCAAACTTCTACAGCTGAGGCTGAATATATTACTGCTGGCAGTTGCTGTGCATAAATTCTATGGATGAAAAACCAATTGTTGGACTATGGTCTGCAAGTGGACATAATTCATATTTTCTGTGATAACACAAGTGCAATTGCCATTACTGAAAATCCAGTACAACATTCAAGAACAAAGCACATAGACATCAAGTATCACTTTATTAGGGAACATATAATGAGTGGTACTGTGGAACTTTATTTTGTTCCAAGCGAGAAGCAACTTGCAGATATCTTTACCAAGCCACTTGATGAATCCACCTTCACTAGGTTGATAAGTGAGTTAGGTATGCTTAATTATTCTTAAATTATTTGTGATAATTTTGCAATTTGACATGCAGCCAGAAATCTAATTGATTTTTCTGTTTTGGATGAAAATCTGGCTAAGTCAAATTTTACATCTCGGCTGATGTTCCTTATCCATCGAATTTGATCATCCTTCGAAATAGAATAGCTTGGCAAAAATCAATTACTTTTCTGGATTATTTTAAACCCGAAGGATAATTGCTTTATTCTCATCTATCGAATTGTCTATATCTTAGCCGTTAAAGTTTTGAATATTATCCATCGGATATAGTTACAGTCCGTAAGTATATCACGAAGGATAATTGACAGAATTTTGACAGTTTATTTTACTTTTAAACGGCTATTTTGGGCAATTCTCATTGGGTCTTTAATTTTTACCTTTAATTTTTATCCCATTTTATCTGAGAATACATAAAAGCCTTACTTCAAGTTTATTTTAGCTTTTATCTTTCTTTATTGCAAATAACTGCTTTCTTCTTCCTCAAAGAAAAATCCTCTTTCTCTCTGCAAATTTCCTTGCTTTAACAATGGCACCAGTAGTCAAGATCATGTCTCAGTCAGGATTCATTTATGAGAAGAACAATTTCACAGCTCTTGTGAACAAAGAAATTCCAGCCTCTGAGGATTATCACAAAATGATGGATTTTGTGAAGGGATGCAAGCTTAGTTATGCCATGCTGGAATCACCCACAATCTACTGTGAGGTTATGGAGGAGATGTGGACTACTGCTGTGTATCAAGCAACTGACAAAACAATAACTCTCTCAATTAAAGGTAAGGAATTCTGCATTAACAGTGATATTATCCAATCATGCTTTAAAATTCCTGAAAACACTACTACCAAACCACACACAGATGCTGATTTAGATAACTTGCTTAATTCTATTGGATATGCTTTTCCTACCACTAAATTAAGTGAGATTAGAAGACTATGTCTTAGAAAAGAGTGGAGATTTCTGTGTGATGTAGTTACCAAGGTACTTTCTGGTAAAATAAGTAACTTTGATTTTATCAATACTGCTATACTTAACATGCTCTACATGCTCTACATGTTGCTTACTGATAATTACTATTATTTTAGTGATGCTATCATGTTTGAATTAGGTTTCAAGTTAGGGGAGATTAAAAAGAGGTCTAGGCATGTTTATTATGCCAGATTTTTTATGATTATTGCTAACCATATTGGTGAGGATCTTGTGATTGAGAACCCAACCAACAAACTGGATTGTTGGGTTTAAGAAAGAAGAGTAATTGCAGATTTAAACAGGGATGATCACTACAAGAAAGTACCCCTTGTTTATTTGCCTATCATGGAGGGCCCTCAGGTAAGTGAGGTAAATACTTCTGTCTCTACTCCTTCCATCTCTCAAGTTTTTTTTCCATTGACTGTGGCTGTGGCATCTGTGTCATTGACCCAACAGATGCCTACCCAAGCCACAAAATCCAAAACTTCAAAAATCAAATCAAAGAAACCACACTCTGGTGTCTCTCAAAAGATGCCAGTTTCAAAAGCCACCAAAACCAAAGAGGGAGTGTGAAGGGTGGTAAGGTTGGTGAGGGATAGGGTGAACATAAAAGAAACCCTAAGAATAAGGATGGTGGGGTGAGTGTACCCAAACCTAGCCACACCACAGTTTCCCAACAAACTGTGGTGCTTAATAAGGAAATTAGCACATCTCTAATTTCATCCTCCCAAAAGGATGCTACTATTAAAACAAGCTCCCAACCAGGAGTATAGGCCAAAAGGGTAAGGGACACAGATTCACCCCAAACTTATACAAGAAAGAAGAAAGCTGGAAAACTTGGGGATGCACATGGATCACACACAGTGCAAACTGCAGCTAAAGTCTCAGTCACTACACTTTTTCAAATTCAGTTTGATGTGGCTCCAATAAATGTGGAGTCACAACCAAAATCTTTAACAATAGAAACACCAAACACACAAAACTCTCCCACCAATTCTCTGGATGTGGACATGATTCACACATCACTTCCTGATTCTCCTTCTTTAACTCTGTTGGAGAAGCCAAAATTTAGTGCAAGTGAGCATCATCTTTTAGATGATTTGTTAGCTCACTTGCCAATTCTTTCAGGAATCGTTGAGACTTCGGTGCCTAAATTATCATCAATCTGCATAGAGTCCACAATAGTTTCCACTCCAAACTCTATCATTTCCTCTATTTCGGTGGATATTGTTCATCCGTCGGCTAGTGATTGTATCCCGACGGATGTCCCTAACAACAGTCATCCGTCGGTTATCCTAACTACTACCCCGACGGATGTTCCTCATCCATTGGTACTCGCTACATAAGCTGAATTTTCAAAAATTGTTTCAAGTGTAGATGAGCTAGTAGTTGTACAATCACTCCTAGGATTAAGGAAAGGGAGTGAACAGAGTGAGAGGTTGAGTTGCTCTCAGGCAAAAGGAGAGGAAAAGAGAGAAATTATGCAGGCTATTTGTAACACCCCCAAATCCAAGGTCGTGAATTCGGGTTGTTACGATCACTTATTAATTAAATAATTCTCTTTTCACAATATTACTCGACCTTTTATTCAAACTCACCCACACACAGGTTATATGCTTGGAACCAGTATCAAATAAATCATCTCCACTTATCTACCTGACGGGGCTGGCGCACAAAAAGCCTACAGAACTCACGAGCGTTCCTTACCCGCCTACGGACAGCAGTCCTGGTCTGATCCATGCTCGTAGTCTGTTGTGATATGATATATAAAAGCAAGGGTGAGCATTATAGCTCAGAAAGGTATATATCCCCATAATTAAGTATGTAAGGATAAATAAAACCAATAATTATACTTTGTATCTCCAAAGCATTCTGAAAGTTTATATGCTTGTCAAATTTATAATATTCTCAAAATCAACTACAATAGTATATCCACTGGATACTTGTATTCATCTCTTTCTCAAAATCATTTTATACTCGTACTCATTTTATTTCAAAGTCTCAAGATGTTACTCGAACCAAGATTCTCAAATGGGTGTGATATATAGTCATCAACATCCCAATTTAAAACTCAGCCTTATTGGTAGATTTCTCAAATGGATTTGATATATATTCATCAATATCCTTGTTTAAAACTCAGCCTTTTCGGCTCTATATTGTATATTTCACAACAGTTTTTCCAAAATGGAAGAAAGGGACTATACTGGAATAAACCACGTATCGGTGATCAGCCGAATACGAAATTTTCTCTACTAGTAGAAGGAATACAAACCTAGCCGCCTTTGGGCTCATCAAGACACTACACGGTGGTTTCCCATTACCGTGCAAGTCCGAAAGTCAATGTTCACATAGACCATATAAGCGTACAATGCGCCACTCCATGCTTGCATAATGCGCCACTCCGCGCATGGTCACTGCCCGATACCACTCTGTGCCGGTCAGGCCACATTCCAGTCCCAAAACAATTATATCTTTTGCTCAAAATCCTTTTATGAAGGAATAGGTTGTTAAAAGTTGACCTGTAAATAAGATGATTTATTCATCACTTTTAATCAATTGATTTTTGGGAGTTGTCGGAGTTTTGAATTTAAAATCATATTCAAATCCCTACTTGTAGTAGGGTGACACATATATTACTCACTTGTTCTTTATTGAACGAGGAAGCAAAACTCTTATGCTTCTATACTAAGTTCCCTACGGTTTTGATACATTTCAAATGATTAATCTCTTTCAAGAGTTTTGAATAATTTAGAAAGTACCTTTGGGAACTATGTCTATTTTTAAATAAGTTTTTAGAAGTTTGAAGATATTAAATATCTAAGGTCTCATAATAATTTAAGAGGGATTCAAAGAATTGATAAAATCTTATAAATAAAACATCTCTGTATAAGGTTCAATGAATTGATAAAAACCTTATATATAAAATATCTATGAATATGGTTCAATGAATTGATAAAATCTTAAGTACAAAGTATTTCTAATTAAGGTTCAATGAATTAATAAACCTTAAATACAAAATATTTCTGAATGAGGTCCAACGAATGGAGACACCTTAATCAAATAATCAAAACAGGGTTTGGTATCCTATAATTGCTCTTTGAATAGTTAAATCTTTATTAAATAATGTGAAATGATTTATAAACTATTCAGTATATTTTTAAATACTTTCTGGATATTTAATAATCCCTTAAGTATCGCTTTATAAAATAATCAATCAAGTAAGGGTATCCCTTAAATGAATAAACCAATATTTCTCGAAGTTTAAGTCAAAATCTCAATCGTTCGCTTGATATATATATTACGCGAACGTAATTTGTTTATCGAAATAGAAATCTTTCGCGTCCGGCTCTCTCCGGAATTAAATCGCTATTAAAATATCTCTGACTCCCATTATCATATATTATATTTGAAATACGTTTCAATTTCTCATACTCGTGTAAAACGAAATTTGTTTTCGTAACAATCGTGTAACGACCGGGAAATTTACGTTGTATTATATCATATTTGTAATAAAATATGTGAATAAATATGTCAGTTATGTGTGATTATCTGTTAAACCCTAATTGTTACGTGTATTCTGTATCATTTCTGTATTTTTAAGGTATTTTTCAGATGTGTTATATCGTATTCAAAGGTTTCATTTCAAACGTTTTGCAACCCAAATAATGATTTTAAAGCCAGTATTTCAAATAAAATAATGGCCTTATTTTTCATCAAACGGCTTTTACAATCGCAATATTCTGAACATCTAGATATTTTATAAATTTTCTCGTTTTACGAAAAATGACTTTTCCGGGCCCCATTGGGTGTTAAAAACCCCACAAAAATCACATTTTTATTTTTATAAAATTATAGGACTTTTATTTATACCATTTCTTTGTATTTTTGAATTATTCACAATTTTTGGGAATTTTTGACATATATATTGCATATATAAAATATTTATAAATTAAATTTTTATACCCAAAAATTATGATAATTAGGGCCAAATATTTTTATTAAATGTATAATTAGCCCCTTAATTTTATTTAGGAGTATTATTTTTCATACTATAAATACCCTAATTATTATTAATTAATTCATAATTCTGCAAATTAATTCCCAAATTCAGAAATTAGGGTTCTTGAGTTCTTGATTTCAAGCAAAGATTTGACAGTGATTCTGATCTCCAAATCAAACATGTGAGTACTCAATCGAAAGCTCTTGATCCCTACTTTCCAATTCTATCATCAATTTTGTGTTTTATTACGTTGATTTTCAATTCGTATTTTTAGGGTTTATATTTGATCTAGGCGTTTTTTATTCTGGGATCGTTTGATTGTGTTGATGATTTGAATAGCTTTGTCTTGAATCCAGGAATGATTTTGCATAGCTAATTAACTCATATAACCCCGGGAAAGTAGTTCCCGAGTTCTTGAATTTTTAGCAATTTTTGAATTCATTTTCTGTGATTTTGAGGAAGTTTTGATTGTTGTTGAGTATTGAGATTGATTCTGGAACTCAGTAGCTTCAATTTCGTATATTGATCATTAAGTATAGTTAATGATTTTGGGGGGAAGGGTTTCCGACGAGGCTCGCCGGAGTAGCTTCGGGAATCGCCGGAGTTCTTCGTGGAAGGACGATTGGACGTCAGGAACGGGGCGGAGGGACGGCGGTTGCAGACAGGAATTGATCTGGGCAGAAAAGGGATCGAAACGGTGATGTTTTCGTTGCAATCGGAGCTCGCCGTGGCTTCGCCGGAACCGGCCATCGGCGCCGGATTCTGGGTTGTTCTTGGACGACCCGGGTGACCCGGTTTCAACCCGGTGTTCGACCCGGTTTCGATCCAAAAACCCCCAATCCGTTTGTCTGAAATCTGTTTCTGAAATTAAAATTAATTTACTTTTATTTTGATAATACATAATTTAATTTTCTAAATTATAAAAATCAAGTAAAAATCAGATTAAAAATCTGAAATATTTTATAAATAATTCCTAAATTATTTTTTTTAATTATAAATTCGAATTTAGTGATTTAATTAAGTATTTAATTATTTATTTAATCATTTATCTATTTATTTATTAATAGTTAATAATTATGGATTAAGGATTAAATTTATCGAATATTGCAGGGAGCGATTCGATAAATAAGGGAATTAATCGAATAACTCGTGATTATACGAGTAATTGAGCGATAAGTTCGATTATTAATATTCAGACGATAGTAAATTATTCGTATAATATCGTAATAATTATTCGTAATGAATGAGTAAATACATAAAATTAATTTTAAAACGTATACGTGCAATAATAACAGTAATGTTTTGATAATTATGCAAGAAACGCGAATAACTCCTAGAAATACGAGCAGTGATTCGATAATTAAAATTATTATTCGAGCGATAATTATTCGAAGAATAACTTAATAAATATTCGTATTGTATAATTAAATATCGATAATCGATTTAATCATATAAATTGTAATAATAATCGTAATAATTCAATAATTATACGAAAAAGATGAATGACTCGTATTTACACGAGTAATTGATTGTTGAGTTCGATTATGATTCGAATAATGACTCATTTATTCAGTAATTAACGTACCAGTTAAGGATATCGATTATTTATTTATAAATAATCGATCTAATCGAATAAATAACGATAAGTTGTATATATTATAATAAACTGTGATTAATCCTAATAATTAGGGATTAATTATTTTAAATTATTAAATAATTATTTATTAATTATTTATTTGTTATGTATTTATTAAATATTTAAGAAGTGATTAATTATTTCGATAATTAATCACATAATTTTCAATAAATCATAACTTCTTCGTTTTAACTCCAAAAATTATAAAAAAATTATTTTTGACTTTGATTTTCTTAAATAATTATTTAAAAAAATTATTTTAGGATTTAAAAGGTTGTAATAATTATTTATATTGAATAATAAATTGAATTATAAGTGTTTAATTGATAATAATTCAACCGTTAATCCGATTCGAGTGAAACGAAAGCCATTTTACTCAGAAAAATGAATTCTTTTTATTAAAAATAATATGAAGACCTAATTTCTTCTCGAAATTAGTTGACTTTATTGATTGCTTGATTATCAGTCGAAATATGCGCCGAGACGAGTCCGAAAAATTCCGGAAAAATGGGAAATGAAGTAGAAGGTGATCAACGAAGCAATCAGCGAGTCGATTTTGATTCTAAAAATTATTTTAACTATAAAAATGATTATGTGCTTATGTGCTTATGTGTATTATATGGTTAATCGAGTCTTACTTGCTTATATGTAATATAAGAGTCAGTTATACGCACATGGGTAGATAATAGGAACGAAATGAAGTCAATTGAAGATGCAAATTGAAGTACAAGATGACTTAATCAGTCTATTTTGCTAACAGAAGCTAAGCCAGAAAGGCAGGTCAAGTAGGGGATAGACGGAAGTGATTTAATTGCAGTAAGTCGCGCAGAAGGCAAGTTTCTTCCATATTCTAATTTCAGAATAGTAATATTCATTTCAAATTCTTATTACGCTTGTATTCCTTTAATTTCTTTATTCATATCTCAGTTCGATTCTTGACTTATTCTTTTCATTTGAATTTATTATTCATATTCCAATTGTTACTCACAATTATTGATATATTCTGGTGATTAGAATATACCAAAGCATACTGATTGTTCCGGTTGCTATTCCAGGGACTGGATAACACTACTTTTGGGATTAAGTCTACTTAATCCTAAGGACCGGGACATAACCGGATCCTTGAAACGGGCCATAGTGTCTGGGTGCCCGACGGGATCTATATGGTGAGATATAGATCTGCACTGTATCCTGGCTGATCAGCAGGGTATAGTTGCGAACTTGAGTCCAGTTTAGTTCGTTTAAATTCTCCAGTAATGGCCTTCTTTCGATTCTTATGAGGTTATATCTTTGCAGATATACATGGGTTACGGATTCAATTATAATGCTTTAGCACTGTTTATATTTTGTGGACTTGTTGAGCAATTTTGGCTCACCCATTTTGTTATTATTCACTTAACTGTTTTCAGTTAAGAAGGAATATGAAACCCATCAGGACACGAGTGGTAAAGAAGCGGGTCAAGCCTCGGGATCCTCTCATACCCAAGGTATTGATCCCAATTCAGGAAGAAAGCTTTGAGTTACTCGAGCAGGTGGAGTGTTGATAGATAGTATGTGTGTGTTTGAATAAAAGCTGAATTTAGTTTAAAAATAAATTAGACAATGGTTTGTAATAAAGAGAGTTTGTGAGATTTTAAATGTTGGTTTGTAATAAAAGTAGTTAGTGGTTCTTGTTTTCATACTTCAACCTAAAAAGGTCCTGGTTAGTGTGAAAGGGGTTTAATTTCATTTCTTTATTATTCATTAATAAGCTTGTACAGGTTTGGTGATTAGCTCGTAACCCCCAGACTTATACCCCGGGTCTGGAGGGCGTTACAGTTTGGAATCAGAGCTGTAGGTTTGGTCTCTGAAAACAAGAACATTAGGAATAAGATAGGATAGGGAGATCGCATAAGATAGGGACAGTCAAGTTAGGAAGAATAGTATTAGGATTTAGGCCAGATTAGAATAGGGAAATATGAATCTTAGGATTGTTTAGTGACCTTTTCTTTTCTTTGGTATATTATCAGATGGCATCTTCTGGTGATTCTGCATCTTCCGAGAGGACAGTCACTGGGCCAGCAGCACCAGTTATACCTCCAGTATCTGAGTATATGTTTCCTCCTCTACCACCTCCACCACCATTGCCACAGGAGCCGGTACCACTAGTTCAGGGGATAGTTCATGACCCCATAGAGATGTTTGATCCTTTTGAGTTCTTCGAGCCGATAGTTCCTTTACCTATTGAGCACCAGTTTACACCAGGTATTGAGCAGGAGTTACCACCACTACCATTGTTACCTCCTATACCAGTGCATGCCCCAGAGCCGGACATAGTTCAGATGATTCCAGTCGAGGGGATGGGAGAGCATGAAGTGGATCTACAGTTAGGCTTACCACAGCCGGGTGCAGGTATTCCGAGGGTTCCTTCCCAGGAGTCAGTAGGTCAGATTGCTCAGCCGCATATGGTACCATACCATGAGTATAGAGTTATGAGGGATGATATGGAGTATTGGCGGGCATAGTGTCGAGAGATTATGCATCTGTTTGATCAGAGGGACAGAGGACCGTTAGCAGCCCTACAGCCAGATTACTACATGAGGCAGCGACTACAGTCAGTATTGATGAGCGCTACTTGGGAGCTTGATGAGTTGACCCATGACGGACCTCCTTCTTTTGCAGAGTTTTATCGGATATTCCGCTTGGCACAGACTTTAGTCCAGGCACTTAGAGAGGAGCTTAGGCGTATTCCGCCTGGGTTCTGAGATGGTTTGAGACGATGACTCTAGAGTACATGTGTATATAGAGGCAGCATAGTATAACCTAGTGAGTAGTGTGTATGTGTGTATCAGTAGTTCAACTTGTAGTAGTAGTTTAACTTGTAGCGATAGTGTGACTTGTAGCCGTAGTGATGACCAGTAGCCCGAGACTTTTTGTATCAAGCATTTACACCTGAAGCTGGTGTCACATATATATATAAACTGAACTTTTTAAATATCTTTTATTTAAATTTCAGTCTTTCTAGTTTTACAGCATTTTCTTTCACTTTATTGCTTTACAGTCTTTTATACTATAATTCCTGTTGAAAAAAAAAAGTGAGAGAGAAAGAAACAGAAAAGAAAAAGAATAAACATTTTATTTAACTGTTTACATTTCTAGTTTTTACATTTAGTAACTATTTTCTTTAAATAAACCATGTTATTAATACAGGATAAATTGTTTTCCATCACATACTATCAATTGTTTATTAAACTGTTAAATAAATATCACCTATTTTATTATCAGAAGAAGATGGCACCAAAAAGAAAGACTAGGGCTTAAACCTCGAACAGCAATTCCGAAGGTCAGACTAATGAGACCATGAACCAAATGTTCCATCTGATGCAACAACAGATGGTAATGATGCAGCAGCAGATGCAGCATCAGCAACAGCAGATACAACAACAAATGTTACAACAGCCACCTCGTCCCGAGCCTCAATTACCACCAGTATTACCTGTTGTTACTTTTAAGCAGTTCCAGTCAGTTAAACCTCCAGAATTTGATGGGTCTACTGATCCTATTAAAGCTACCACCTGGTTAAAAGAAATAGAGAAAGCGTTTGCACTAGTGAAGTTAGGTGAGGACCAGAAGACTGATTTTGCTAGTTACTTGTTGAAGGGAGAGGCAAATTATTGGTGGGAATCTAAAAAGGCTTTAGAAGGTGAAGATGTTATTGCTTGGGATGGGTTCAAAGAATTATTTTTAGAGAAACATTTTCCTCGCTACGTAAGGAATCAGATGCAGATAAAAATTTTAGAGCTGAAGCAGGGAAGTATGTCTGTGACAGAGTATGAAGCCAAATTTAATGAATTGGCTAGGTTTGTTCCGGAACAGGTTGACACTGAAGAGAAACGAGTTCAGAGATTTCAAGAGGGATTACGACCATGGATACGCGGACAAGTTGCAGTTTTTGAATTAGCAACATATACCACTGTAGTCCAGAAAGCTTTGATTATCGAAGGGGAAAGTGAAAGATCTCAACGAGACAGAGGACAGGGAAGTTTCCGAGACCGTTTCAGCAGGAAGCCGGGATTTCAAGCCCGGGCAAATTTGAATTTCAAAAGGATAGGACAGGGTACACAAAAAACAGGTAATCATTTCCAAACCTCCAAACAACAGGGAATTGTTAAGGTTCCAGTGCCATATTGCAAAACTTGTGGACGCAAGCATACCGGCGTATGTATTAAAGCAGATGTGACATGTTTCAAATGCAAGCAGAAAGGGCACTACTCTAACGAATGTCCAACAGGAAAAATAGCAGAAATCACTTGTTATCAATGCGGGAAGAAAGGACATATCGCTAGGAATTGTAAAGGACCAGCAATGGCAGCCAGTATTCCGAAAGTATTGGCATTACCTCCACCACCACCGCCGAATCAACCCAAAGCAAGGACTTTTAACATGACAATGAAAGAAGCAGTGCAGAGTCCAAGTGTGATAGCAGGAACGCTTTTGGTGAATTCCGTAGGTTCAAAAGTATTAATTGATTCTGGAGCTACCCGTTCATTTATTTCTGAGGAATTTCTTGATAAGTTACATTGCGAAATGGAATGGTTGGGCGAGACGTTAATTATAAAATTAGTGAATGACGACCAAGTTCCAGTAGATCGAGTATGTCCTGCGTGTGATGTAGAAATAGCTGGACATCATTTCTCTGTAGACTTAATTCCTTTTAAGCTTGGAGAATTTGATGTGATTTTGGGAATGGATTGGTTAGCATGTCATAAGGCTCAAATAGATTGCGCGAATAAGAAAGTAAAATTGCGAACTGCGGAAAATGCAACGGTAATATTCAAGGGCGAAAAGCAGCAGAATAAATTTCTCACTGTATTACAGACCAACCGATTGCTTCGACAAGGATGTGAGGCGTACATAGCTTACGTGTTAGATATTAAAAAAGGAAGTCCTAGAATAGAAGACATTCTAGTTGTATGTGAGTTTCCAGACGTCTTTCCAGACGAGCTTCCAGGATTACCGCCAGATCGAGAAATCGAGTTCACGATTGATCTAACACCAGGTACAGAACCAGTTTCGAAAGCTCCGTATCGAATGGCTCCCGTCGAAATGAAGGAATTGTCAACGCAACTGCAAGATCTTCTAGACCGAGGCATTATACGACCCAGTGTATCCCCATGGGGTGCACCAGTGTTATTTGTGAAGAAGAAGGATGGCAGTATGCGATTATGCATCGACTATCGAGAGTTGAATAAACTCACTATTAAGAACAAGTATCCTTTACCGAGAATCGACGATTTGTTCGATCAGCTAAAAGGAGCTGCATGGTTTTCAAAGATAGATTTGTGATCAGGCTATCATCAATTGAAGATTAAAGCTGAAGATATTCCTAAGACTGCGTTTCGTACGAGATATGGACATTACGAGTTTCTTGTAATGGCATTCGGTTTGACAAACGCGCCAGCTGCATTCATGGATTTGATGAACAGGATATTCAAGAAATATTTGGACAAGTTCGTGATTGTATTCATTGATGACATTTTGATTTACTCCGAGACAGAAGAAGAGCATGCAGAACACTTGAGGATAGTTTTGGAAATCCTGAGGAAAGAGCAATTATACGCAAAATTCTCAAAATATGAATTCTGGTTAAGGGAAGTAAATTTCTAGGGCATATCATCAGTAGAGAAGGCATCCAAGTCGATCCAGCAAAGATTGAAGCTGTGTTGAACTGGGAACGACCAAAGACACCAACAGAAGTTCGAAGTTTCTTGGGATTGGCAGGATATTATCGAAGGTTTGTCAAAGATTTTACGAAAATAGCAACACCGTTGACCAAGTTAACTCGAAAAAGTGAAAAGTTTGAATGGAATGATAAGTGTGAAGAAAGTTTTCAAGAGTTAAAGAACCGGTTGGTGATCGCACCAGTACTGGTATTGCCAGACGAGCAAGGGAATTTCGTTATTTTCAGCGACGCTTCGTATCGCGGGCTAGGATGTGTATTGATGCAACACGGTAACGTCATCGCATATGCTTCGAGACAACTTAAACCTCATGAGCAGAAATATCCTACGCATGATTTGGAATTGGCAGCGATTGTATTTGCATTGAAGCTTTGGAGATATTATCTCTACGGTGAAAGATGCGAAATCTACACGGATCATAAAAGTCTGAAGTATATCTTTACACAAAAGGAACTGAACATGCGACAACGTTGATGGCTAGAATTGATAAAGGATTACGATGTTACAATCAGTTATCATCCAGGAAAAGCAAATGTTGTAGCGGATGCGTTGAGCAGGAAAGAAAGATTGAATTGGTTAACTTCATGCGAAGAATTGGCCAAGGAATTCGACAAATTGGAAATCGAGATTCGTGTTCCCAATGAATCTGCAGAAGCTATCTACACTATGACTTTCCAACCGGAATTGTTAGAGAAGATTCGACGCTGTCAAGATGAAGTGATGAGTCAAGATGACGACCTGACGGGAGAAGAGATCACAACTCAGAAAGATAGTGAAGGAATTTTATGCTTTGCGTCGAGAATCTGGATCCCTAATGTGGTAGAATTAAAAGAAGAAATAATGCGAGATGCGCACAATTCGAAGTATTCCATTCATCCAGGAAGTACAAAAATGTATCGCGATCTGAAAGAAAACTTCTGGTGGCCGAACATGAAAAAGGAAATAGCAGAATGGGTGAGTAAATGCTACATATGCCAGCGAGTTAAAGCAAAACATCAACGTCCGAGCGGGTTATTGCAACCGTTAGACATTCCAGAATGGAAATGGGAACATCTAGCGATGGATTTTGTGGTAGGACTGCCAAGGACTAAGGCAAATCATGATGCGATATGGGTAATCATTGATAGACTTACGAAGTCGGCACATTTTCTACCAATTAACGAAAGATTTTCGCTTGACAAATTAGTACACATGTATCTTAAGGAAATTGTAATGCGACATGGAGTTCCAATATCTATCGTGTCTGATCGAGATCCCCGTTTCAATTCAAGATTTTGGAGACAATTTCAAGAATGCCTTGGAATGAAATTAAACATGAGTACCGCTTATCATCCGCAAACCAACGGGCAAAGTGAAAGAACTATCCAAATGATTGAAGACATGTTACGAGTTTGTGCGATCGATTTTGAAGGCAGCTGGGATGAACATTTACCTCTGGTGGAATTTTCTTATAATAACAGCTATCACGCCAGCATTGGAATGCCACCGTATGAAGCACTATATGGGAGAAAATGTAGATCACCAGTACACTGGGATGAAGTTGGAGAACGCAAAATTTTGGGTCCAGAATTAATTCAGCAGACGAAGGAAAAGATTGAACTTATTCGGAAATGACTCGATGCAGCGCAAAACAGGCAACGCAAATACGCAGACCAAGCGAGGAAGGATATGGACTATCAGGAAAGAGAACACGTATTACTTAAAATATCGCCATGGAAAGGATTGACCAGATTTAGCAATAAGGGTAAATTGAAGCCACGATATGTCGGACCATTTGAAATTTTGAAGAGAGTAGGAAAGCTTGCTTACGAACTAGCTTTACCGCCTCATATGCAACATATTCATAATGTGTTTCACGTGTCAATGTTTAAGCGATATAATCCTGATTCTAGGCATGTAATAGAATATGAACCGATAGATATCCAACCTGATTTGTCTTTTGTAGAGCAGCCGGTAAGAATTTTAGATCGGCGAGAGAAAGTGTTGAGAAATAAGTCTGTATATTTAGTGCGAGTGTTGTGGAGAAATCCTATGGTTCAAGAATCAACCTGGGAACTTGAAAGTGAAATGTTAGAGAAATACCCTCATTTGTTTTCATAGAAGATTCTGAGGACAGAATCCTATTAAGGGGGGGAGAATGTAACGACTGGGAAATTTACGTTGTATTATATCATATTTATAATAAAATATGTGAATAAATATGTCAGTTATGTGTGATTATCTGTTAAACCCTAATTGTTCCGTGCTACGTGTATTCTGTATCATTTCTGTATTTTTAAGGTATTTTTCAGATGTTTTATATCGTATTCAAAGGTTTCATTTCAAACGTTTTGCAACCCAAATAATGATTTTAAAGCCAGTATTTCAAATAAAATAATGGGCCTTATTTTTCATCAAACGGCTTTTACAATCGCAATATTCTGAACATCTAGATATTTTATAAATTTTCTCGTTTTACGAAAAATGACTTTTCCGGGCCCCATTGGGTGTTAAAAACCCCACAAAAATCACATTTTTATTTTTATAAAATTATAGGACTTTTATTTATACCATTTCTTTGTATTTTTGAATTATTCACAATTTTTGGGAATTTTTGACATATATATTGCATATATAAAATATTTATAAATTAAATTTTTATACCCAAAAATTATGATAATTAGGGCCAAATATTTTTATTAAATGTATAATTAGCCCCTTAATTTTATTTAGGAGTATTATTTTTCATACTATAAATACCCTAATTATTATTAATTAATTCATAATTCTGCAAATTAATTCCCAAATTCAGAAATTAGGGTTCTTGAGTTCTTGATTTCAAGCAAAGATTTGACAGTGATTCTGATCTCCAAATCAAACATGTGAGTACTCAATCGAAAGCTCTTGATCCCTACTTTCCAATTCTATCATCAATTTTTTGTTTTATTACGTTGATTTTCAATTCGTATTTTTAGGGTTTATATTTGATCTAGGCGTTTTTGATTCTGGGATCGTTTGATTGTGTTGATGATTTGAATAGCTTTGTCTTGAATCCAGGAATGATTTTGCATAGCTAATTAACTCATATAACCCCGGGAAAGTAGTTCCCGAGTTCTTGAATTTTTAGCAATTTTTGAATTCATTTTCTGTGATTTTGAGGAAGTTTTGATTGTTGTTGAGTATTGAGATTGATTCTGGAACTCAGTAGCTTCAATTTCGTATATTGATCATTAAGTATAGTTAATGATTTTGGGGGGAAGGGTTTCCGACGAGGCTCGCCGGAGTAGCTTCGAGAATCGCCGGAGTTCTTCGTGGAAGGACGATTGGACGTCAGGAACGGGGCGGAGGGACGGCGGTTGCAGACAGGAATTGATCTGGGCAGAAAAGGGATCGAAACGGTGATGTTTTCGTTGCAATCGGAGCTCGCCGTGGCTTCGCCGGAACCGGCCATCGGCGCCGGATTCTGGGTTGTTCTTGGACGACTCGGGTGACCCGGTTTCAACCCGGTGTTCGACCCAGTTTCGATCCAAAAACCCCCAATCCGTTTGTCTGAAATCTGTTTCTGAAATTAAAATTTATTTACTTTTATTTTGATAATACATAATTTAATTTTCTAAATTATAAAAATCAAGTAAAAATCAGATTAAAAATCTGAAATATTTTGTAAATAATTCCTAAATTATTTTTTTTAAATTATAAATTCGAATTTAGTGATTTAATTAAGTATTTAATTATTTATTTAATCATTTATCTATTTATTTATTAATAGTTAATAATTATGGATTAAGGATTAAATTTATCGAATATTGCAGGGAGCGATTCGATAAATAATGGAATTAATCGAATAACTCGTGATTATACGAGTAATTGAGCGATAAGTTCGATTATTAATATTCAGACGATAGTAATAATATCGTAATAATTATTCATAATGAATGAGTAAATACAGAAAATTAATTTTAAAACGTATACGTGCAATAATAACAGTAATGTTTTGATAATTATGCAAGAAACGCGAATAACTCCTAGAAATACGAGTAGTGATTCGATAATTAAAATTATTATTCGAGTGATAATTATTCGAAGAATAACTTAATAAATATTCGTATTGTATAATTAAATATCGATAATCGATTTAATCATATAAATTGTAATAATAATCGTAATAATTCAATAATTATACGAAAAAGATGAATGACTCATATTTACAAGAGTAATTGATTGTTGAGTTCGATTATGATTCGAATAATGACTCATTTATTCAGTAATTAACGTACCAGTTAAGGATATCGATTATTTATTTATAAATAATCGATCTAATCGAATAAATAACGATAAGTTGTAAATATTATAATAAACTGTGATTAATCCTAATAATTAGGGATTAATTATTTTAAATTATTAATTAATTATTTATTTGTTATGTATTTATTAAATATTTAAGAAGTGATTAATTATTTCGATAATTAATCACATAATTTTCAATAAATCATAACTTCTTCGTTTTAACTCCAAAAATTATAAAAAAATTATTTTTGACTTTGATTTTCTTAAATAATTATTAAAAAAAATTATTTTATGATTTAAAAGGTTGTAATAATTATTTATATTGAATAATAAATTGAATTATAAGTGTTTAATTGATAATAATTCAACCGTTAATCCGATTCGAGTGAAACGAAAGCCATTTTACTCAGAAAAATGAATTCTTTTTATTAAAAATAATATGAAGACCTAATTTCTTCTCGAAATTAGTTGACTTTATTGATTGCTTGATTATCAGTCGAAATATGCGCCGAGACGAGTCCGAAAAATTCCGGAAAAATGGGAAATGAAGCAGAAGGTGATCAACGGAGCAATCAGCGAGTCGATTTTGATTCTAAAAATTATTTTAACTATAAAAATGATTATGTGCTTATGTGCTTATGTGTATTATGTGGTTAATCGAGTCTTACTTGCTTATATGTAATATAAGAGTCAGTTATACGCATATGGGTAGATAATAGGAACGAAATGAAGTCAATTGAAGATGCAAATTGAAGTACAAGATGACTTAATTAGTCTATTTTGCTAACAGAAACTAAGCCAGAAAGGCAGGTCAAGTAGGGGATAGACGGAAGTGATTTAATTGCAGTAAGTCGCGCAGAAGGCAAGTTTCTTCCCTATTCTAATTTCAGAATAATAATATTCATTTCAAATTCTTATTACGCTTGTATTCCTTTAATTTCTTTATTCATATCTCAGTTCGATTCTTGACTTATTCTTTTTATTTGAATTTATTATTCATATTCCAATTGTTACTCACAATTATTGATATATTCTGGTGATTAGAATATACCAAAGCATACTGATTGTTCCGGTTGCTATTCCAGGGACTGGATAACACTACTTTTGGGATTAAGTCTACTTAATCCTAAGGACCGGGACATAACCGGATCCTTGAAACGGGCCGTAGTGCCTGGGTGCCCGACGGGATCTATATGGTGAGATATAGATCTGCACTGTATCCTGGCTGATCAGCAGGGTATAGTTGCGAACTTGAGTCCAGTTTAGTTCATTTACATTCGCCAGTAATGGTCTTCTTTCGATTCTTATGAGGTTATATCTTTGCAGATATACCTGGGTTACGGATTCAATTATAATGCTTTAGCACTGTTTATATTTTGTGGACTTGTTGAGCAATTTTGGCTCACCCATTTTATTGTTATTCACTTTACTGTTTTCAGTTAAGAAGAAATATGAAACCCATCAGGACACGAGTGGTAAAGAAGCGGGTCAAGCCTCGGGATCCTCTCATACCCAAGGTGTTGATCCCAATTCAGGAAGAAAGCTTTGAGTTACTCGAGCAGGTGGAGTGTTGATAGATAGTATGTGTGTGTTTGAATAAAAGCTGAACTTAGTTTAAAAATAAATTAGATAATGGTTTGTAATAAAGAGAGTTTGTGAGATTTTAAATGTTGGTTTGTAATAAAAGTAGTTAGTGGTTCTTGTTTTCATACTTCAACCTAAAAAGGTCCTGGTTAGTGAGAAAGGGGTTTAATTTCATTTCTTTATTATTCATTAATAAGCTTGTACAGGTTTGGTGATTAGCTCGTAACCCCCAGACTTATACCCCGGGTCTGGAGGGCGTTACAAATCGCATAATTCGTATGCATTAATATCATAGACAAGCATATATATTTGAACTGTAAATCATGGCATCAATATCACAACAGTATATATATAGCATGGATAGTATGAGATAGGGTTTCAAAAACTTGCCTCGAGTAATCGAAGTGTTATGGTCTCTGGTGTTTGGTTGGCGATCTATAAACAAGAACCAACGGTCTAAGTTAGTACGTGATTAACGTCTCGCTTTTATTAAGCAACTTTCGTAACTACTCAAGTATAACGAATCTCCGATCATCACATTCTCAACACTTATATTCTCACTTTATAACATGGTCGAGTTTTGAAATCGATCATTCGCTTTAGAATGACCATTTCGAGTTTTAAGCTCGAACGTGAGAAAACGCGTGTCAAAACTAGGTTTTTATGCGTTTCTCGCTTGCGCTCGCTTTACCAAAATATTTTTATAAAATCTAAAAATTAATATTTTCTCAAACTTCTTTTTGTACAGTCTTCTCTACTGTCATAAACATTTTTCATAATTTTTCCAGAATCTCGAAACTATTTTAAGTCCTTCAAAATCACCATGCAAGTGGACTTAAGTGCAGTTGGCTAATCGCAGAAATGTTTTACACTAAAACGACCATAACTCCTAAACCGTAAATCTCCTCATGATGATCTACACATGTATAGAAACTAAAAAACAAGATCTATCTATTTATTGCCAGTGGTTTTCAAATTTTAACTATTTTCATGGCCGAATATCCTGCAGAAAACAGATCAAGTGCAAGAATGCCCAAACTCAATTTCTACTACTTGATCTTAACACAATCACTACCTATAACCATCATAAACACAAGTACTTCTCAATATCCACCCACATACACCTTATATACTCTATCTAGTACCACATACATGGATTAAAACTCAACATCTCAAGCCTTTAGCAAGAACATAATCAATACAAACTCAAACAAACACAATCATTTGGATCTTAACAGTACAACAAACATAACTCTTAAATCCAACCATAAAACCTTAAAGGGTTGAAAGTTATACCTTATTGGACACTAGGAAGGTTAGTGCTAGGATGATTGAGGCTTGGTTTGCTTAGAAAACACTTAGAAGGGCTAGATCCTTAAGAAACAAAACCAAGAAACAAGTTAGAATTTCGGAGTTACCTTTCAGCACCTCATTCAAACATTTTTATAAAATTGAAAAAAAAAATAATTTGAAGCTGAAATTTGGTACGAAGCTTACCCATGATATATAGAAGCTATGGTAAAAATTTTATGATATTGGAATGAGTATATTTTGAGTTGTGAATTTTTCTTTCTCCCTTGCTCAGAAAACCCGAACTGCTGGAATGAAAAATGGGAGAGCTTTAAGTGAGGGAAAAGGGGTTATTTTCTTTTGTGGCTAAAGTGTGGGAGTGTATAATGAATATATGGGATGTATGCAGCAGATTTGACAATAATTTGGCAAAGGTATTGGTTGGTTTGATTGTGTGGTGAAGTGAGAAAAGGGAGAAGTATGGCTTGTGTACTTGTTTGTCTCCCATCACTATTCAACACTATTCCACTAACTATTCTAGTTAACTTCTAATCATCTAGTTACACTCCTAAATACTAGTTAGGACTTGGTTATGCATGGCCAACTTGCATGGGATTTAATTTCTCATTCATTTATTTATCGTAAACGCAATCGTCGTTCCATTCCGATAGTTTCCACGTATAACGACTTGTTTCGTAGCGATTTCTTTTATCGCTTATAATCCTATAACCAATTTCATTCTTTCTCTTGATCATAGAAACACCTTGATATATTATTTATTTCACGTAGTATTCCCGGTTCTACGCCATCCTTACGGATACGAAAACACGTAGTATAATCGTGAATCTTCGAATTCCGTCGGCTTTTACATTCACTTATTTTTCTCGATAAACAAGAATATGATCTCGGATTCTAAAAATTCCACTATTCATTTCATAATGATCCCCATACGTATTACTTAATCAGCTCAAGTTACTATTCACAGAAGTTTTAAAATATTACAAAAATCAGGGTTCTTACACTATTTCTTCCAGCCTGGCAAAAGTAAGTGAGGGGAGTTCCACCTTAGTAGGTGAAGGTGATGGTGAGGGTGGTGAGCCAAGGGGAGCACTTGATGCAAGAATATAGAGAAAATGAGAGAAATACAGGTACTGAACTTTGGGAAGAGCCCATTGAAAGTGAGTTAAGGGATGTCAATGAGGCTGACAAGAAACTGTCTTGTAAAAGACATGCCTGCACTTTAACAAGACTAAGACATTTTGTCAACCTTAAGTAAGTTGTATTGCTATCTTAATCTGTATTTTGTACTTGTAACATTTAAAGTCTGTAAAAATTTCAAAGGAGCAGACTGGAGCCTTTTTCTATAAACAGTGTCAAGCCTAAGAATTCTATCTGGAAGAAGATCAAGAAGATCATGCCTCAGAAGAATTATGAAGAAGCTTGGAGTTTAATAAATATGTTTTAGGAAAATAACTCTAAGTCAAGATCTCTATAAGTCACATATTTAATGTTATGGAGAAGTCATTCGAGAACTCCAGAATGGCTTATCGAGAAGTCAGGAAAGCTACTAGAGAACTCAGAGATATCGACACGCCAAATTGAAGACATGAAGATTAGAGATATCGACAAGTCATTTCTTCACTAGAGAACTCAGAGTTATCGACAAGTCTACATTCATTAGAGAACTCTGAGTTATCGATAAGTCAAAGTCTACTAGAGAACTCAGAGATATCGATAAGTCAAAATTCACTAGAGAACTCAGAGACATCGACAATTTAAATTTTGACTAGAGAACTCTGAGATATTGACAAGTTAAAAAGCTACTAGAGAACTAAGAGTAATCGATAAGTCAAAGTGAAGATGTGAAGACTAGAGATCTCGACAAGCCAAAATCCTCTTATAGAGAACTGAAGACCTCTACAAGCTAAACTATAATAACCCCAAAAATTTTGGACTTTTTGTAACCCTGATAAATAGTGATTTTGCTGATTATGCTGATTAAGAAAACTTTTCATGCCACACTATGTAGCAGTTCTTTTATTGATATTCTGAGATCTTATTAGTACTCTATATGGTATATAAGTGTATGTAAAGATCGCTAGAATCCAAATTCGAACACTTTGATTTTTCCCGAAAATCCATTAGATACCGAAAGAATTTAGTATAAGGTAACATGATTAAAAGGATTTAAATTCAAGGATTATAAGAGTGGATCATAAAAGGAATATAAAATATTTAGAAAGTTTTAGGGGAACCCAAGTAATAAGATCCCGGATATGATCCCTCAAACGATAAACGAGTCGTAAAACAATTAAATGACAAGTAATGCAAGAGATATTAGTGCAAGGATTAAGGATGATGATCAAGCAATTAAGCAAGGATTAGCATAAAAGATGCTTCCACCACCAAGTAATGACAAGTGGCAAATGATGAAGTCACCAAGGTGATGTCATGCTTAATCACAATCCACTCACTTTAATCATCCAATTAACCAACCAAATATCTCATTCAACTTCCATTTTCCACCACAAACACAATCAACAAAGAAAAACACCCTCCCAAGAACATTGCTTTCGGCTTTCTTCATTCCAAAGAAGAAAAATTTCAAGAATTCAAGTTTCACTTCATAAACAAATCCAAGGTAAATTCCTTAGCTTTTTGATGATTAGATAAACACATCCTAGGAGTTTAAGCTTCCAATTCTTCATGAATACATTCCAATAAATCAAGGAAGAAGATGGTGAATAGTAACTTTCAAGAAATAACTTTAGTTTTCTTGATTTTTTATGAAACTTTAAGGTTATACAAGCA
Source organism: Apium graveolens (assembly GCF_009905375.1). Taxonomy (NCBI): domain Eukaryota; kingdom Viridiplantae; phylum Streptophyta; class Magnoliopsida; order Apiales; family Apiaceae; genus Apium; species Apium graveolens. The sequence continues at coordinate 244,150,731 of NC_133650.1, read as the reverse complement.
AGGATCAAGGTTCTTTTAGGCATTCAAAGCTCTTGTGTTATGTAAGGAAGCTTCAAGAAGGTATAAAACTTCAAACCCTAACTTTACTTTGAGTATTAGGAATGGTTTTGATTGTTATAGTAAATGAGAAACATGATGCTTGTGTGTTTAAAGTTTGGATTGGATTTGTAGTGATTTGGATGATGGAATCTTGTTTATAGTTAATGAAACTTAAGTATAGTTAGTAGTTCATGTTTGTGGTTGAATAAATTGGAAAATCTTGAGGTTTGGGACTGATTTAGTAAGGTTTGGGTGAAATTTGGTTGTGATGGTGGTTGTGACTTGAATTGTGGTTGTTTGGAGTGGTTTAAAACTTGGTAATCGCATAAACATAGCCGTCGTAATGCCCGTTTTCATACAACTGCTTGTTCTTAGTGTTCGGGACAGAGAGATAACTATTGAATCTGTGACTTTTCCATTTTTAGCTAGACTGTGTCATAATCTTCATTTTGATATGTGGTTCGCTTGAATCCGATTTACAGTTTAGGGGAAACGACCGTTTTAAGTAACGGTGTTTTGCGAACGAACCATTTCCCCTCGCCTTACTTTGAAACCTTGGTTAAGGTCCTTAAATGACTAATTGGAGTATGAACCAATTATTTAAGGTTAATGGGTCAGTTTGTAGAGTATTCGCGAAAGCATCACCTTAAAATTCATAACGGTTAATTTATTAAAAATTGTGGAGCCGAGGGTACTCGAGCGACTTATGTGAATCATTAAGCGCAAAAGCGAACGTTAGGGTCCAATTGGTTAAAGTCTAGTTTCTTAAGCGACCATGGTTTAATTCCAACTTATATGTTGTTTATAGGTTACCATACTCGCCCCGGGCTTTTTACCACCCCCAGTTGCTCAGGCAAGTTTTCTACCCGTATAACTGTTGTTGTGATGTATATATGTATATGCATTATCTTGCGATAAGTGCATGATTGTTATTAGCAAATCTTGCGATATATTGGAGCATGTTGATATGATATATATGCATTCCTGTTTCGTAATCTTGATACCTTGTTATCAATTCAATTGATTATAGATTGCATAATACCTATGCTAGAGATAAGCAGTAGTTGCGTATACCCTTAGTATAGGGGACCTAAAGGTGAACATTTTTCTAAACCGGGAGTCGATGTTCCCAAGTATAATATATGTATATTTATATATATATATATATATATAGTTTTCTATAATTATTAATCGGATAAGGTATATCCGATAGTTTTGAATAATAATCAAACTTATTTTTAATTATTCAAATAAAGATCGTACTTTCGTATAAGTATATCTTTTGTTATTTATTATTCATTTCAAGTATGAGTTTTAAAACTTCTACTTCAAATATTTTTATAAAGATTATCCTTAGGGGAATATTATTTAAATAATAATATTCAGATATTTTCTAATATATCAGGACTGATTTATTTTATTAAATCATCATTACTCTAAACATTCTTTCAAATATTTTCGAGTCTTCAAAATGATTTTAAAAGTTAGAGCAGATCCCAAAACTCATTTTTAAAGTTTAAGATCTTCCTTTTGAAGGGGACTTGAATACTCGCTCAAAAATCTAATGGATCCGGCTCTGTGGTATATTTTATATTCGCAACGAGGTTGCTGTTTTGAGAAAACAATTTGATTACTTGCCCAATATACGGGAAGTAAGTCCATCTAATTGAGTCGGCATAAGCGACAGGACGGGGTATGGTCTATGAAGGTGTAAGAGGCTGGGTGACAGTCCATCCATGCGTGAGTGGGCGGGTAACGGTCTAGCGCGAGGTCCTAATGCGGCCAGGGTGATGATCGGCGAGGAATTCATCCATCTATAGTAGAAAAGGTTACTTATTGGTATATTTTCCTGATCAGCAAAATATCAGGTTTATGCCAAAATTCTTTTCTTTCCAAATTCATTGGATATGACACCTCTGTTTATACTTGTCATGACAGAGGTTTTCAGGGAATGTATGAGATATATATATATATAGGTGTATATATATATCGGGACTTAATGAAGTATCTCGTAACTTCATTTCTTTTGAATGATAACTCAAAGATTGAATTTATTTAAGTCTTATCTTGTAGTCTCATCTATGTGATGAACTTTTGAAACTGATTATACCTTGAACGGTGGTAGTTCAAGTCATATTCGGGAAAAGATATAAGTATATTGGAGTATCTAGTAACTTCATCTTTTCAACTTATATCTAGTAAATGATTATCTTATGCATGACAAAGATTTTCAGAAAAACGTTGAGACAAGGTTAGATATATGAGATCACCTTGCAATAATATTTTTATACAGTTATAAACTGGAACTCTGTGTATATTATGCATGGAAGAGGACTTCCAAGATTTTGAAAAGTATATATACATATATACTGAATATTTTGCGACTAGGTCACGTTAAGATATTAACTTGGTTCATTTTTTCTTGACCAAGACTTTCATGAGTACTATGAGAAGGCTCATATTTTGTTAATTACTATACATGTTATTTTGGTGGGCTTGTTGCTCACCCTTGCTTTCTTCTTTCATCACATAATAACAGATAGACAAAATGAATAGGACTAAGCTTCCAATTCGCAAGCGGATAGGAAACATTCCGCAGTTTTCTGTAGGCGTGGATGACGTTGTAGATGAGGTAGGAGCTACGAATAGGCTAGGTTTTCAACTGTTGATGTACCAGACTGATGTATATTTATGAACTGTAATAATGGCAAGGAAAATGTAAATTTATTCAAAAACCCTTTTAAGGTGTAATGGTTTATAATTGAGGAATAAAATGACTTGTGTTATTTTTGGTATTCATCTCTGAGACTATAACTTATGGTGTGTGTTTATTGTGAGGTCACAGTACGCAGTAGTTGGTTGTTCATTAAGGTTGGGTGTTATTAAAGGAAATGGGACTCGTGACAACCCGGATCCCCGACCCCTGATTTGGGGGTGTTACAGAAATGGTATCAGGGCTAAGAGTTATAAACCTCAGAGATGATGCGTCGTTAAAATGATAAGTTCACTAAGATAATAAGAACTCTTTCCAAGTTCATAGTCGGACTACCTAACGTAGTACTAACAATTAAAACCCTTACGGGAACCCTTATAAATAGCATGATAGTAACATAGTTCGTTATCATATAGGGCAGCGGGGCACCGAACCTTGAGGTTCAGGAGCATCATCATGAGGATGTTTTATTACATGTTGGAGATTAAATTGTGAATCCGATAGAGTACCCCAACGAGGGACCGGATGAGATTTATATTGAGAATGTTGCGGTTAAGGATGTTATCCCATAAGGGATTGTTGCTGAGGAGGATCTCGTGGAGGATCCTGACGAGAATAAAGAGAGGACCACTAAGAAATTGATGACCATAGTCAGAGCAACTATCAGAGCTAGAATGGTCGTAAGGGTGGCACTAGAGGATGAAGAGTTACCACGGGCACAGAGGATAATGAGGGCAGAAGGAGTGGAGCCTTTTACAGCACCAATTATACCAGTATCAGACCCTCTCCCAGAGGTTCTTGTAGACATTCATGAGGTTCCACCAATTCCTGTTCCCTCCCCTATACAGATCCCAGCACCTACTGAGGAAATGCCACCTTTATCTCCTGCATCATTGTCACCTGATACCGTGCTTGGTTATCCATTTGGATCTCCTGGGTCTGCTCCTCCTGCACCCCATGGAATGCTAGATGCTATCGTTTAGGCTTCTCTTATCGCTGATTATTATATGACTTTGGGTGGCCTGTCTGAGGCCCGTAATGTTAGAAGTGATCTGTTGGATCGACTCACTACACCAAGGATTGAAGGCGGGGTACTTCGGGCAGGATTAGCTTATAGCATGTACAGGATTGAGGCTACCACCCGAATTACAGCTAGAGGACATCTTGAGGGCCAGATTGATCCAGCTCTACTTACGACTACCTTAGGCCTCATCACTGCTTTAATGGAGCAGGTTAGGGATTTTATGTGTGCCCGCATTTCTTGATCCAAAATAGTATGCAGAGTCAGAGCGGTCAGACAAGGATTTCATGTAGCACCGCTTTTGAAGGATTAGCCTAAGTTATGAATGAGTAGTTTTAATGACTAGATGATTATCTGTGGTAGTACTTTTGGGATAGAAGTGATTAGATCAAATGATGTAATTCTCTTTCATGTGTTCAATTGTTGTACCCTCGAACAAATGGTTATGTATATATTCATTCCTTTCAGTTCAGATCAGTTTGTTTGTGATAAGTTCATATTGTTAATTGCACTATTAACACTTAACAGTGTTATGAGTTTTATAGGACTTGAGAATGCATAATTTACGATCATGTAAGGACTGAACGAGGGAAAGACTTAAGCAAAGTAAGTAAGACAAATATCAAGAGATTCTCAAAATAATTCCAAGCATTATGCCCCCACGAGGAATAAGTTTTGGGGCAAACCCTGAATGTGATAATCAGGGAGGTTGCAATCAAGATATAAGGAACCCAAAACATAATGAAGTGGAAAATGAGGATTTTAAAATATAAGATGACGCCGATTATGGGGAGTTGGAAGAAATATTTAGACTGAGAAAACAGAACTCGAGCAAGGAAGGGAGCACCAAGACGGTACTCCTATGAGGCAATTCATGGACCTGCCTAAACAAAACTAATACTTTTACCCCTAAACACCACCTTGAGGAAACAATATGGTATGAAATTCTTTCATGACCTTTAAGTCGCTAAGCTCTCAGAGTTCCAAGGAACAGGTTGACCCAGTTGAGGCAAGATCCTGGCTAAAGGAAATATAGGAATCATTTGAGATTCTAAATGATTGACGAAGCGCAAAAGACTATTTTTGTCACTTACCCTCCTAAGAGAGAGGTCACCCGCTGGTGAAAGGCCAAGAAAGGCACGGAGCCAGAGGTTATAATAAACTGATTAAAGTTCAGTCAATTGTTTTCGGGAAGGTACTTCCCAAGGTTATAGAGGTAGTGTAAAACCTTTAGAGCCAGAACAAAGGCGGACGAGTATGATGAATTATGAATCTAAGTTGTAAAAGTTGTCAAGATTCGTTCTGAGGAAAAGAATCCCAGAATGACGTGATGTTTGAAATCAATGATTAGTGGGTTCATAAAATGGTTGTAAGAGAAAGGAAAATAAAAAGAAACTTAAGTGGAAAGGAATATAAAGGTAATAGAGTTTGAGGAATGATAAGGGAGTTGGGTATGAGGAAACCCTAAAGACTCGTAGCAATAGAAATAGAAAAGTATGTAATCGTCAGGATGAAGGTGATACACCATGAGTTAAAGTTGATGGTTGAAGGCATAAGAGATACATATATTTTATCCCTTTTAAGTTAAGAGTATTCGATGAAACTTTGAGATAGACCGATGGATTAATAAGGAAACACGAAGGGACTGAGGGGACATGATAACAAGAAATTAGGAAAATGGGATGAAGGAAGTGACCTTCAAGAATGTGAAGTGTATGTAAGACCTGTGACTTGATGTCCAAAAAGGGAGACACCAAGTATAGAAGATATCTCAACATTAAGATGATTGTTGAGATAAACAATAAAAGTAAATGAGGATTTAGTAAAAAAAGGAAGTTCACGTTGAACACGATCAATATCTTCAAGAACATCCATGCTATCATTACCAAATCAGGAAAGAAAAGCGGATAACCACTTTTATCTTTTGGAGGCCATATGGATTGACCTCAACTTGAATAAGGATGCTATTGTGAAATTTGGTATAGACTATCGAGGTGGAAATGATTGAATAAGATACCCGTATCAGGGATATATGACTTGATTTATCCATGGAAGGATGTAAGTACCTTTTTAAAGGTGGAATTAAGGATATAACCTCAATAACTTGAGATGAACCATGGGGTAATGCATAAAGGTTGGCATTTCACCCTTAATAGGGACATTATGAGTTTGGGTAATACGGAATGAAGGATTAAGGCAACAACAACCTTTAAGGATCAGTGGAGAAATTTTTCAGAAGTACATTGACAATGGTTCTAGTATTAGTAAATGGTATTTTGATATGCCCTGTATCTAGGGAATACAGGAGGGACGATTCAAGGATAACCTTAGAGGTATTACAAGGAGAAAGGTAATATTCAAAGTTCTCAAGAATAGAAATCTTGATAAAGGAAATATGACGTAATTATAATAATGCCAGGTGGGGCACGTGTTGAACCATAAAAAAAATTTAGACCGACCCAATGAGGGTCAAGATTGGTGAAAACAAGAAGGACCCAAGATAAGAGACGTCCTAAGTATGATCGAGAGTCAGTCGTGACAATGTTCACATCTAAAGACTAAGGCAATGACTTATGGAAAATTGGTGACATTTTTTTTCTCACCAGGATTTAAGAAAAACATTTTCACATAAGCAGTGATTTGAAATGAGGTAGAAAATTTAGTTGAAGGTGGTTAAAATGACATTGACTGTAAGGAAATATTACTATCAGGAAAGGCCAATGAGGTGGCCGACACTCTAAGTGTAAGAGAGCAATTATGGGCACTCGTGCTAGAGGACGACAGTGATGATGGTTAAAACCGTGAGAGTTGTATTGTAATGGATGTTAAGATTGAGTACCCCTAATCGAGTCGTGGTGATGTGTAACGCCCCCAAATCCGGGGTCAAAAATCTGGGTCGTCACGCCATCCTTCACTCATGTGTAATCTGGTATTGATTCAATAATCCAACAGACCCCAATCTCATACTCACACACACAAGTTATAGCCTTAGAAACGACGTACAAAATGTAATCTTCTTTTATTACACTTAAATGTACTTTACAGGATCTCAAACAATTATTTATAACCTCTACATGAAGTTACAATAATTACGACTGATATCTTATATCTATTTGATACTCTAGCACACCTGAGACAAAGCTGCCAGGGATCCTCCCCATGACTGCAAGCGACTAAGTCCCACACCGGCATACTGGTTATCTATTGTGTTGTGTCATTTAAAAGAAAGCAAGAGTGAGCTATAATGCCCAGCATAATAAGGTACAGTATGAAAATGACTGTATGATAATTCACGTAAAACATCATATATGACAATTACATTTTATTCGAAAATAGTTTTCCTTGGTGATACACACCTTCTTATGAAAACAATCCTTTAGTGGATCTTATTATCCTGCGAATACCTTAATAGTAAACCCAGCACCTAGGCTTGGGTTACGGTATTGCATCACAATTCCAATTGGAAGAATTAGGACACTCGTTGGAGCCACCATATACGATAATCAGTCGTAATACGATAACAGTAACCTTTTCTACTAGTAGAAGGACGACACCTTCGAATCCCAGTTATCATCCTTGCCGCATTCGGGCTACGTGTCCCATTTTCGGGTATACACATACTTCACAAGTTCCTGAGTACACTGAGTACCTTCGCCTGCGGTACCTTTCGTAGTCCATCTAGCACACATAGTACCAGAGTCTACCCCTCCCTTGTTCTTTAAAAGAATTCTATCAATCTCGAGAACTCGAACCACATCGAAGTTCCCCAAGCATTTTGCTTGTTGATAGAAACAGCTTATCTCTCTAAGATATAAGTGTATATATATGTATATACGTACTTCCGAGAATTTTGGAGGAAGTACTAAGGATGTGAGTTGACCGTTGTCAACAGATAATCAATAAGGGGGAAAAGTTTCTCCTTGAAACTATATTTAACATATTAAATAAGTAGGGATAATATTCACCGACGATCTGAAATTATTCGAATGATATTCCGAAATCAGAAAGTATATTTTAAATCAAGATCTATGATTTTTTTTTAAATCAATAATAAACCCTTTAAGAATAATAATTAATTAAATAATAGTCGATAAATAATTAAACCTCGAATGAGTTTACTCTCTAAAAGAATATTTAAAATAATATTCCTCAACTAGTTTGTGTCTCCATAATTAATAATCTATAGTGATTAATCGTGTTTGAAATAAATAATCGTTGGAGTATACTACTCCCATAATAAGGAATAAATATATATTATTTATTATTCGAACAATAAAATATAGTTGAGGGAATATGATCGTTGGGAAATCATTTTAATAAAAGTTTGAGGTGTTTTAATGTTTCGTAAGTGGACGATGAGTCCCTTTAAAACGTACTATTATGGACTTATAACCGTCCTATAATATCGCTGGAATGATTTCCGGGTTTTATCTTAAATCTCTACAGATTCTCGGTCTTATATAATACGTCACGCTTAAAGCGAAATAACATTTCATGATATATACTTTATCGTACAACATCGCTACATTATGCGAAATTCAACAACTACGTATCATGGCAAACATGATATTTATGCAATGATAGTAAAACAATCCTTTCACAACACAACAGTAAAAATGGAGTTGGGTTCATAAACTTGCCTGGGTATCTCGAGGTGGAGGATGCTCTAGGTTCCGCTTGGAAATCTATAACCATAAACACAATTCGTTAGGTCCCGTTCTATTTTACGCCGACTCGCACTCACGCGCTACTTATTATGCACCCTCTCAACTTATACTATCCTTATTATTCCTTTAAGTCCTTATTCACATCATGGTCGCTTTGTTTTTCTAAGTATCTTAGGTTCATTCTCATTATCGTTGTCTGCTCCGCTTATGGATTCTTACGGCTTCTACTCGCGCGGTCTCGGCTCTGATATTTTTAGAAAATTGAGAAATCATTATTCTCACTTGAAATTTGTACGCAAGTTAGGAAACTCAATATTTTACTATCTGTAAAAATTTCATGATTTATGAACACTTTTAAGTCGATCCTTTATATTTTCAAAGTTCATGATTCGAAGCAGTTTTTGTCGCGTAAATCACGTTTAGTAAAACGACCATAACTTTTGATCCGTAATTCGGAATCAAGTGATTCAAGCGCCTAAACGATCCTTATAAAATTTTCTATCCTAAACAAGGGTTATTTTTCAATAAACTACAGTTTACAACTTCGGGACTTTCTGCAGAAACTTAAAGTTACGATTCGTTGGTTTTAACGGAGTTATGTTTACGATCGGGGTTTCGTTTACGCCCTAACTCTTAACACAACCACCAACAATAATCATTTCATCATTAAAACATAAAATCTTCTCAAGAACATCATGTTCTTGAGGCAACAACAATCAACCTTAAATCTACTTAACTTAAACTTCAAGATCTCAACAATACCACTTCTTAAACTAAGTTTTCTACCACATACTAAATGGATCTTAAAAATGAATCTTAAATAAAGTTGGGCCAAATATTTTTACCTTTATTGAAATCTTGAGATGTGTTCTTGAGGATGGTGGAGTCTTGGAAGTGCTTGGTATGATTTTTGGAACCTAAAACCACCATTGAAATCAAGAAACCAAAGAGAGGTTACTATTCATACTATTCACTAGTGAATTTCTTGATTTTATTTCACCCATCAAACCTTGATAAAAAGAGATAAAAGAATTTTATTACCTTAGTTTAATTGTTAGGAGGCTTGAGAATTAATGGGATGATTTTACCATGGCTAGATTTTGAGATTTGAAATTTATACTTGCTTCCCTTGGTTGCTTAGCTTGGTTGCTTTGCTAGGTTGCTTCTAGGAAATGGGGTGGGATATCTTCCACTTGATTTGATAATCTTCCTAGCATAGCATTCTAGGTTTATTCTTGTTATAAATCTTGGGGACAAATCTTAGGTAGCTTCCTAGAAACTACTTGTGTAAGCTTCCTTAGCACATTATTTGGATAGCTTGCTTGATCATCCTATGGTTACCTTACTATTTGATAAAGTAACCATGGTTACTTTCTTACCATGGTTTAGTTAGTGCATTACGTTTATTTAATCGTTTACGCGTTCGCTGGGTCGCTTAAACATTTTCGTAATACTTATTCGTAAATGGTTCACGACGTAATTCCTTTAGTATTTATTCCTTGTATTTTTAATTATCATACTTGAATATAAATCTGTAGGGTTTTAATCTCGTAATTATATTGTGATCCTCGTAATCCTCGATGGGTCGTAAATACGGTCGTTTTTCAAAGTTTGTTTTCTTCAAAAACTAATAGTGTTTACATACACTCATTTGGTACGTATAATCGTAATATTAATTCCGAAACTCATTTTCCCATGCACAACATAGTGTGGGCTAAAAAGTTTTTCCCCGTCCGTCAGGGTTACTATTCATTAAACGTTTTATAAAGTCTCAAAATTCAAGTTATTATATTATTATTCATAAGGGTCTTTTACCGATGTCAAAAATTTGGGTTCTTACATGATGCATAAGTTATCATTGATAGACTAATTAAGTCGATTATCTACCTATTGAATATTTATTCCTTCTTATCAATAAAGAGTCGTATTACTATACGAGGAAGGTTGCGGTGCAAGCATAGAATTCTAGTAACGATGATGTCTAGAATGAAATCCCAAATTCGATTTTCGGTGTCGAGGGAGTTTCAAAGGTGATTGTGTATAAGCTCGAGCGAGAGCATGGGTCCATAGAATGATGGACGGAATAGCAAAAATATTTAGGCATGTGAAATGCGATGCTATAATACTTGATGTTGATATATATACATATATGTTTTGTTCTCCTATGACAAACCTCTATATTTCAGAGTTAGATTCTAAGCCAGATATTTTATGGCAGTATTTTTTATATATACAATTCTCTTCAATATGTTCTTTTCTCTCCTTTTCATTTCATGTAAGCTGAGAAGAACAACCCTTCCAGAAGGGGAGGTATTGCCGAATGACTATCTATCTATGTGATAGAAGCCTAGTAGGATACCACATGTTGTTTAATTGTTTGTCAAGTACTAAAGGCTGACCACCTTCTGTACTAACTATGTGATGTAACAAGTGTTCATAATCATAGTGATCTCTTAATAAATTCTTTTACTTTTATACGATGGATCAAGCTTTCAAAGATGGAAGCAGCTAGAAATAAAGTAGTATCAGTACGGTGGTATTCTGATTCTAAGGCGTTCGTGATACTAAGGTTGACACGTTTATTAAAAGGTTATAGAACGCTATCGAGCAAAAGTGTAACCAGTATAATATTAGGTACGGAAGATAGTAACGATTACGAACTGGAAAAGAGTGGGTATTAGGAGCAAAAGCTATAACGCTAGAAGTTATGATGAGAGTCTGTGCGATAGACTTAAAAGAATTTAGAATAATCACTTAGCACGGACTGAGTTTTCTTACAACAATTGATGATATGACCGTGTCGGAATGCCGCCTTACGAGGCCCTGTACAAAAAATAAAAGGGGAAGATGCCGATCTCCCTTATATTGGAATGAAGTTGGAGAGCGCAAGATGCTCAGGTCCAAAGTGGTCCAAATAACCAAGGACATAGTAGATCTAATCAGAGGACAGCTGGAGTAGCCTGAGATCGACTATAGAAGTATGCCGGTTTGGCCCGAAAAGACAAAGAGTATGAAGTAGGGAACCTAGTATTGTTAAAGGTATTCCCTTGGAACTGATTGATGAGGTTCGGAAAGAAAGGAAAGCTAAGTCCACGATTTGTTGGACCCTTGGATATATTAAGATGTATTGGGAAGTTATCAAATGAACTAGCCCTACCCCCGAACCTGCAACAAGTTCGCAATAAGTTCTAAGTATCAATCTTAAGGAAGTATGATCCAGAGGCGAGACACATAGGGGAATATGAACCTGTAAACCTCCGACCAGACGCAACTTATATGCAGCAACCGGGAAGGGTTATAGATCGAAAAGGAACAAGTGCTTAGGAGAAGGGTTATCAAACTAGTCAGAGTTTGGTGGTAGAACCATAATGCAGAAAATTGACTGGAGAATTAGAAAGTGCAATGCTAGAAAAGTACCCCCATTTGTTTTCTATCTGATTCTGGGATGGAATCCTTTTAAGGAGGGGAGACTGTAATAACCCCAAAAATTTTGGACTTTTTGTAACCGTTATGAATAGTGATTTTACTGATTACGCTAATTAAGAAAACTTTTCATGCCACACTATGTAGCAGTTCTTTTATTGACATTCTGAGATCTTATTAGTACTCTATATGGTATATAAGTATAAGTAAAGATCGCCAGAATCCAAATTCGAACAATTTGATTTTTCCCGAAAATCCACCAGATACCGAAAGAATTGAGTATAAGGTAACATGATTAAACAGATTTAAATTCAAGGATTATAAGAGAGGATCATAAAAGAAATATAAAATATTAAGAAAGGTTTAGGGGAACCCAAGTTATAAGATCCCGGATATGATCCCTCAAACGATAAACGAGTCGTAAAACAATTAAACGACAAGTAATGCAAGAGAGATTAGTGCAAGGATTAAGGATGATGATCAAGCAATTAAGCAAGAATTAGCATAAAAGATGCTTCCACCACCAAGTAATGACAAGTGGCAAATGATGAAATCACCAAGGTGATGTCATGCATAATCACACTCCACTCAATTTAATCATCCAATTAACCAACCAAATATCTCATTCAACTTCCATTTTTCACCACAAACACAATCAACAAAGAAAAACACCCTCCCAAGAACATTGCTTTCGGCTTTCTTCATTCCAAGGAAGAAAAATTTCAAGAATTCAAGTTTCACTTCATAAACAAATCCAAGGTAAATTCCTTAGCTTTTTGATGATTAGATAAACATATCCTAGGAGTTTAAGCTTCCAATTCTTCATGAATATATTCCAATAAATCAAGGAAAAAGATGGTGAATAGTAACTTTCAAGAAATAACTTTAGTTTTCTTGATTTTTTATAAAAGTTTAATGTTATACAAGCAAGGATCAAGGTTCTTTTAGGCATTCAAAGCTCTTGTGTTGTGTAAGGAAGCTTCAAGAAGGTATAAAACTTCAAACCCTAACTTTACTTTGAGTATTAGGAATGGTTTTGATTGTAATAGTAAATGAGAAGCATGATGCTTGTGTGTTTAAAGTTTGGATTGGATTTGTAGTGATTTGGATGATGGAATCTTGTTTATAGTTAATGAAACTTAAGTATAGTTAGTAGTTCATGTTTGTGGTTGAATGAATTAGAACATCTTGAGGTTTGGGACTGATGTAGTAAGGTTTGGGTGAAATTTGGTTGTGATGGTGGTTGTGAATTGAATTGTGGTTGTTTGAAATGGTTTAAAACTTGGTAATCACATAAACATAGCCGTCGTAATGCCCGTTTTCATACAACTGCTTGTTCTTAGTATTCGGGACAGAGAGCTAACTGTTGAATCTGTGAATTTGCCATGTTTAGCTAGATTGTGTCATAAGCTTCGTTTTGATATGTGGTTCGCTTGAATCCGATGTACGGTTTAGGAGAAACGACCATTTTAAGTAACGGTGTTTTGCGAACGAACCATTTCCCCTCGCCTTACTTTGAAACCTTGGTTAAGGTCATTAAATGACTAATTGGAGTATGAAACAATTATTTAAGGTTAATGGTTCAGTTGGTAGAGTATTCGCGAAAGCATTGACTTAAAATTCATAACGGTTAATTTATTAAAAATGGTGGAGCCGAGGGTACTCGAATGACTTATGTGAATTGTTAAGCGCAAAAGCGAACGTTAGGGTCCAATTGCTTAAAGTCTAGTTTCTTAAGCGACCGTGGTTTAATTCCAGCTTATATGTTGTTTATAGGTTACCATACTCGCCCCGGGCCTTTTACCACCCCCAGTTGCTCATGCAAGTTTTCTAAACTTGATACTTTGTTATCAATTCAATTGATTATAAACTGCATAATACATATGCTAGAGATAAGCAGTAGTTGCTTATACCCTTAGTATAGGGACCCAAAGGTGAACATTTTTCTAAACCGGGAGTCGATGTTCCCGAGTATAATATATGTATATTTATATATATATAGTTTTCTATAATTATTAATCGGATAAGATATATCTGATAGTTTTGAATAATAATCAAATTTATTTTCGATTATTTAAATAAAGATCGTACTTTTGTATAAGTATATCTTTTGTTATTTATTATTCATTTCAAGTATCAGTTTTAAAACTTCTACTTCAATTATTTTTATAAAGATTATCCTTAGGGGAATATTATTTAAATAATAACATTCAGATATTTTTTAATATATCGGGACTGATTTATCTTATTAAATCATCATTACTCTAAACATTCTTTAAAATATTTTCGAGTCTTCAAAATGATTTTAAAAGTTAAGGCGGATCCCAAAACTCGTTTTCAAAGTTTAAGATCTTCCTTTTGAAGGGGACTTGAATACTCGCTCAAAAATCTAAGGGATCCGGCTCGGTGGTGTATTTTATATTCACAACGAGGTTGCTGTTTTGAGAAAACAATTTGAGTGCTTGCCCAATATTCGGGAAGTAAGTCCATCTAATTGAGTCGGATAAGCTACAGGCCGAGGTACGGTCTATGAAGGTGTAAGAGGCTGGATGACAGTCCATCCACGCGTGAGTGGGCGGGTAACGGTCTAGCGCGAGGTCCTAATGCGGCCAGGGTGATGATGAATTTTGTATTCCCTTAATTGTCTTGACGCGTACGCGATTACCTTATTGTGCTTTATAAGAAGCACCCTAATTCCTTATGCGAAGCGTCACTACACATCACCAAATCTCCTTTTCCATCTGGCAACGCCATCATAGGGGTCGTCACCAACCTTTGCTTCAGTTCTTAAAAGTTGTTCTCGCATTTCTCTGTCCATTCGAACTTCTCAGTCTTACGAGTAAGCCGCGTTAAAGGGGCTACTATCTTTACAAACTTGAACGAACCTCCGGTAGTGACCGGCCAATCCTACCTCTGGTAGTCGCTCTAACCATGGTTATCAATTCCTCAGCGACCATCTCTTCAGTCTTGTTAGGATCCTCCACGAGATCCTTCTCAGCAACAATCCCTTCTGGGACAACATCATCAACCGCTACATCCTCAATATTAACATCATCCGGTCCCGCGTTAGGACGCTCTATCGGATCCACAATCTGATCTCCAATAAGTAATAAAACATCATCGCGTTGTTGCTCCTCAACCTCAGGGTTCGGAGTCTCGCTACCATATACGATAACGAACTACGCTTCTATCACGTTATTTATAAGGGTTCCCATAAGGTTTTTAACTGTCAGTACTACGTTAGGTAGTCCGACTATGAACTTGGCAAGAGTTCTTATTATCTTAGTGAACATATTATTTTAACGTCACATCATCTCTGAGGTTTATAACACTTAGCTCTGATACCATTTCTGTAACACCCCCAAATCCGGGGTCGGGGATTCGGGTTGTCACGAGTTCCATTTCCCTTATCGATACTTAATCTTAACAGTCAACCAACTACTGCGTACTGTGATCCCACAATATACACACACACACCACACGTTGTAGTCTCGGAGATGAATACCAAAAATAACACAAGTCATTTTATTCCACAATTATAAGTCATTACACCTCAAAAGGGTTTCTGAATAAATTTACATATTCTTTGCCATTATTACAATTCATAATATACATAATCCTGGTACATCAAAAGTTGAAAGCCTAGCCTATTGGTAGCTCCTACCTCAACCACAACGGCATCAACGCCTACAGGAAACTGCGGAACGTTTCCTATCCGCTCACGAATTGGGAGCTTGGTCCTGTTCATCTTGTCTATCTGTTGTTGTGTGATGAAAGAAGAAAGTAAGGGTGAGAAATAAGCTCACCGAAATAATATGTATAATAATTAACAATAAATGAGCATTCTCATAGTACTCATGAAAGTCTTGGTCAAAAGAAATGAACCAAGTTTAATATCTTAATGCGACGAAGTCGCAAAATATTCAATATATATACATATATACTTTTCAAAATCTTTTAAATCCTCTGCCATGTATAATATACCCAGAGTTCCAGTTTATAACTGTATAAAAAATATCGTTGCAAGGTGATCTCATATATCTAACCTTGTCTCAACGTTTTTCTGAAAATTTTTGTCATGTATAAGATAATCATTGACCAGATATAAGTTGAAAAGGTAAAGTTACGAGATACTCCAATATACTTATATCTTTTTCGAATACTACTTGAACTACCACCGTTCAAGGTATAATCTGTTTCAAAAGTTCATCACATATATGAGACTACACGATAAGATTTGAATAGATTCAATCTTTGAAATATAATTATAAATAATGAAGTTACTAGATACTTCATTAAGTCCCGATATATATATACACCTATATATATACATTTCATACACTCCTTGAAAACCTCTGTTATGAAAACTATAAACAGAGTTGCAATATCTAATGAATTTGGAAAGGAGAAAACCTTGGCATAAACCTGATATCTTGCTGATCAGGCAAAGATACCAATAAGTAACTTTTTCTACTAGTAGATGGACGAATTCTCCACTGGTCATCACCCTGGCCGCAATAGGACCTTATGCCGGACCGCCACTCAGCCACTTACGTATTTGATGGACTCCCACTGAGCCACTTACACTTTCATGGACGCCCACTGAGCCCATGTTGCTTATACCGACTCAATAGATGGACTTACTTCCCGAACGTTGGGTAAGTAATCAATTCATTTATCAAAACAGCAACCTCGTTGCGAATATAAAATACACCACAGAGCCGGATCCCTCAGGTTTTGAGCGAGTATTTAAATCCCCTTTGAAAGGAAGATCTTAAATATAAAAATGAGTTTTGGGATCCGCTCTAACTTTTAAAATCATTTTGAAGACTCGAAAACATTTTTAAGAATGTTTGGAGTAATGCTGATTTAATAAAATAAATCAGTCCCAATATATTAGAAAATATCTGAATATTATTACTTAAATAATATTCCCATAAAGAATAATCTTTATAAAAATAGTTGAAGTAGAAGTTTTAAAACTCATACTTGAAATGAATAATAAATAACCAAAGATATACTTATACGAAAGTACGATCTTTATTTGAATAATCAAAAATAAGTTTGATTATCGAAACATTATTCTTTAATAAGATAAAGAATATTATTTAGTAAATAAGCGGAGTCATAAGTCCTCGAATGAATATTCAAAATAATATTCATTAAATAGAATAAACAGAGTCATAAGTCCTCGAATGAATATTCAAGATAATATTCCTTAAATAAAATAAACCGAGTCATAAGTCCTCGAATGAATATTCAAAGTAATATTCATTAATAAAAATAAAGTTATCGAATAAACCTTATTAGATTAATAGTTTTGAAAACTATACCTATATATATATATTTATAAATATATATAATATACTCGGGAACATCGACTCCCGGTTTTAGAAAATGTTCGCCTTTGGGTCCCCTATACTAAGGGTATACGCAACTACTGCTTATCTCTAGCATAGGTATTATGCAACTATAAGCATTGGAATCAACAATTAGATATCAATATTATGAAAAATGCATGCATATAAACCGTATCAGCATGCTCCAATATATCGCAAGATTTTGCTAATAACAATCATGCATCTATCACAAGATAATGCATATACATATATACATCACAACAACAGTATAACGGGTAGAAAACTTGCCTGAGCGACTGGGGGTGATAAAAGGCTTGGGACGAGTCTGGTAACCTATAAACAACATATAAGTTGGAATTAAACCAAAGTCGCTTATGAATCTATACTTTAACCAATTAGACCCTAACGTTCGCTTTTGCGCTTGACGATTCACTTAAGTCGCTCGAGTACCCTCGGCTCCACCATTTTTAATAAATTAACCATTAAGAGTTTTAAGGCGATTCTTTCGCGAGTACCCTACCAACTGCCTAATACACTTTACATAATTGTTTCATACCCCAATTAGTCATTTAAGGTCCTTAACTAAGGTTTCAAAGTAAGGAGAGGGGTAATGGTTCGTTCGCGAAATGCCGTTACTTAAAACGGTCATTTCTCCTAAACCGTACATCAGATTCAAGCGAACCACATATCAAAACGAAGCTCGTAACATGAACTATCTAATCATAGCAATAGTCAAAACCTAACAGTGAGTTCACGGGTCCTGATGTTAAGAACAAAAACAGTCTAAAGTAAATCGGGCATTACGACGGCTATGTTTACGCGATTACCAAAGTTTAAACTACTCCAATCAACCATAAATCAACCACAAATCAACCCATAACCATCAATACCACCAAACTTCATCCAAACCTTACTAACTCATTCCATAACCTCATGATTTTTCCAACTTATTCAATCTCAAACAAGAGCTACTAACTATACTTAAGGTTCATCAACCAACAACCATGATTTATAACCCAAAATCATTATAATTCCAACCAAACTCTAAACATACAAGAATCATGCTCTCATGAACTATAACAAACAAAACCAAACCTAATACTCAAAGTAAAGTTAGGGTTTGGAGGGGTTATACCTTCCTTGGAGAGTGGAGAATCACTAGATAGCCTTAAATAACCACTAACTATCTCTACTAAGCTTGGATCTTGAAGAAAACATAAGAAAACACAAAGTTAGTTTCTTGAAAACACTATTCACCAAGAACTTTGATGAATTGATTAGCTATGTTAAACATGGAATCTTGAGCTTAAACTTATGGCTCGTCTAAGTTATGAATTATGGAAGCTAAAGAAACAAACCTCTTGATTTTTGAAGGTGTGTAGCTTGAGTTTTGAAAATTCTCCTTTGCTTTTCATGGAAAAGCCGAGAGCAAGAATGAGGGGGGAGAAGAAATGCTTCTTGTTTGGTTGCCTAGGTATTTGTGTGATGATTTGCTTGTTAATTAGGTTTTTACTATGGTAAAAATTATGTGGCTCACAATCATCCAACAATTCCTTCCCTTTTGGTCATGCTCATGTCATCCTCCTATGTTATCCTCCCACACTTGTCCTCTTCTTGTTGGTGTGATGACATCATCATCACTAACCTCTTTTATTAGCTCCTAATTACTTGGCTAATGACCGCTGATCTGTTATACGGTTCGCTTAACTTTCGTTCTCGTTTATCGTTTGAGGGATCATACCCGGGATCTTATTACTTGGGTTTCCTTAACCTTTCTCAATACATTATATTCCTTTTATGATCCTCTCTTATAATCCTTGAATTTAAATCCTTTTTATCCTGTTACCTTATACTCAATTCTTTCGGTATCTGGTGGATTTTCGGGAAAAATCAAAGTGTTCGAATTTGGATTCTGACGATCTTCACATACACTTATATACCATATAGAGTACTAATAAGATCTCAGAATACCAATAGAAGAACCCCTACATAGTGTGGCATGAAAGGTTTTCTTATTCAGCATAATCAGCAAAATCACTATTCATAAGGGTTACAAAAAGTCCAAAATTTATGGGGTTATTACATCATATCAAGCTTTAGCTGAGCAGGTCAATGTGGCTGCTGAAAGGATGCTAAACATGGTGCATACTACTGCTTCAATGAAAAGGGCCAAGGATGCTATAACTGCTATGCCTTCCACAGCTGGTAGTGACTTTGAATTGGCTGAAGGATAATTTGGGGATGATGATGAGGATGATAGCATGAGCATAGGGGAGATGCAGATATTCCTTCCTGGATGCTAACCAAAGACTATTCATATTCACATCTCCAATCCACCTTATTCAAGCTTATTCATGACACCCAGATAACAATTCAAACATCCACAAGTTCCAGCACAAAAAGGTTACTCAAGGCACACCTGGAATCTCTACAGCTGCACAAGATTCAGGCTCTCCAACATAGTCAAAATGTTGATGAAATAAAGCAAGAAATTTCTGATGTCAAACAAGATTTTGTAGCAAGGTTGGATGCTAGACTTCCAGGAATCACTATGACTGAAATAGCTCAAAATCTAAGGAAGGAATCTGATTTGAACAGAAAGGTTGATACCATGGACTCTAGACTAACAAATATGGAGAAGTCAGTGGCCAAAATACTTGCAAATCAGGAAGCTCAAACTGGTCTACTTAACAGTTGGTGGATGCACAACTCTCTACCTCTACTCAAATTGATGCTAACAAAAAGGGGGAGAAAGATTCGATCATCCCAGTTAGTCAAGGGGAGTCAACAATTGAGGGGGAGAAAATGCTCAAGATTCAAGTCAGTAAAGTGATTATGCCAGCAATTGCTTTCTATAAGCCACCAGCTATGGATAGCATTGATCTTATCAATCTAGTAGTAGCAAAGCTGGAATCAAGTGATAAAAGATTGATATAGCAGCAGTTGAAAAAGAGCTGGATGATAAATGGAAGCAAATTGATGAGGAAATCCAGAAGAAGTTTGGTCCAATTGAGAAGAAAGACAGGGTATTTTCTCACTTCTCTCAATTGAGACAAATTTCTGTGAATGAAATGAGTCTGGGTAATTTGGAAAAGGGCCAACCTTCATGTATATAGTCTCCAAAAGCCAACTTGGTTTTGAAGCCCAAAAGAAATTATCCAAAGTCATCTAACAAGAATCCCCTGGACCTTATGTTTGAGACTCCAAGGCCAGATGAAAAGAAGCTGTTGGCAAGGTCCATTGCATTCTTCAAAGATCCAACTAACTCAGTGCTAAAGAGGAGAATTACTAAGATCTATAGGAATGGGAAATAAATCTGTGTGGTGGCTGGACACCCTCAGTTTGCAGAAGCTAAGAAGGAAGAAAAAGAGAGAATCAAGCAAGAAAAGAAGCAAGTTGCTTTAGATGCTAAGAAGCTCAAACAGAAGAAAAAGCAAGCTGCTATAGTAGCCAAGCTTCAAGCTGTGAAAACTGCAACTGCGATTTCTGAGAAATAACCTGTGGTAGCTAAAGATCAGGATCAGAAAATGCACAAGGAACCTCAACAGAAAAGGAAGTTTAGATACAAGATTCTTCCTAAAAGAATGTTAGATTTTGATGATGACAAGATGGAAGATTACATTCCCAACCAGTCTACATCTACAACTCAAACATCCAAGCCCTCGGTGGTGCATGAGGAATTTAAGGTGGATCCTACAAAGAATTTTCATGGTGAGCCTATAGTTCCCAAGGATGAGCCAATAGACTGGGAAAGTTTGCCTCTTCCTGAACTTAATTTACCAATCTTCAACAAGCTAAAGAAGACAAAGACAAGAGCAATCAAGAAGGTCAAGCATGTGAAACTCGAAACCAAAACCTTAACCAAAGCTTAACCAACTGTCAACCAGGGAGATCTTCTATACATCTGTGATATCTAGGAATTTTCAGATATTAATCTCTACATGGATGAATTAGAAGAAGTGAGGGGAATAGATGCTCACAGAAATCTCCCTGAAAGACTGGTGTTCAAATACAAGGGTAGGAAAGAGATCATATGGCCCCTTCACAGGATTCTTCAAGAAAGTTGTACTGTTTTGATAATGATCTTCTCATCTTTCAAGAAAAAATTTGGATTCAATGTGACTGCCAAGAAATTGGTTCTAAAGAAGATAGAAGAACTAAGGAGCAGACTAGCCTCAAATGCACTCCTAAGGATTCTATCAATTCCCTTCACAGGAAATACAATGCATTTGAGGCCTTACTGGCTGATGGAATTCATGGATGATAAAGGTGTTAGGAGATTCTTCAGACTGGATGACCAATTGAGCATCTCAAGCAATGAGATTCTATTGGAAATGCAAGGAAAGCTGGATCTATCAAATGCTGAAGAATTTGAATTTTACAGACAACTCCAAAATGAAATAGAAGAAAACAACTGGAAGCTTGGGAAGAAATCAAGACAATCAAGGAAATAGAAAACATCTGTTAAGACTAGAGGAGCACCTTGATAATGATTGTGAGAACTCTTTGTATACTTTACCTTGTTCAATTTTCAAATAATTTGTAGCACTTACTAGTTTTATCTACCATAACTCAATCTGTACATTTAGGGTGTTTTGTTATCATCAAGTTTCTCTTAATTTATGGCTACACTTCTAGTAGACATAAATTGGGGGAGATTGTTAGGAATATGCTGTGAACTTGATGATAAATTGAACAAAACACCTTAGTAGATTTAACTTGGTATTTTTGTAGCTCTCGACGAATGTTTACAATAGTCCTGACGGATGATCTTTATAGTCTCGAAGGATGACCTCTGAACATCCATCGAGAGTGTAACTTATGTAATAATAAGTATTGTAGCACATTTCTGCAAACATTAATGTTTTAGTTGAGTAGATGTTGTAGGATTCTTTGACTCATGTTGACTACTAGATTGATATGCAGAATAGGTTGGCTAATTATAAATATAAGATGTCTTGTAATTCTGTATAAGTGAAATAGAGTCAAATTACAGAAAGACTCCCGACGGATGATCTACAAAGGCTCCCGAAGGATAATCAACAAGGCTCCCGACGGATGACCAACATAGTCCCGACGGATGATAATATTCAAAATAGCAGTTGACAGTGACAATATAGTCACATGCGTCGGGTGTTTGTAAATGGAATGTGGCAGCCTAATTCTAGGATTTAGAGAACAAAAAAGCATTACCATTTCCATGCAATTATGAAGATATTCAAAGATGTTGGATAGAGTAATGTAGCAGCATGAAGTTAGACTAGATACAGTTTGTCTTATTGTCTTGTCTTACTATCATGTAACTTGGTAATATATAGACCAAGAGTAGCAAGTTGAAAATTATCCAAGTTAGAAAGAAAAAATAGAGAAATATAAAAGGCAAAATCTGTAAAGAATTTCTCAGTTGTTCTTGTTGTTCAACTTGTAAGCAGCTGTGTGTTATTCAAGCATCACAGAGTTCTCATCTTTATATATATATATATATATATATATATCTTGTGGATAATTTCAAATCCACCAGAAAGTTTTAAAGCCTTGTGTTTTATTGCTTTGTGTTTTGATTTGTATTTTACTTTCATTCCGCACTTCTTGTAAAATCAAACACAGATATATATTAAGTAAGAACATTCTTAAAATCATAAAAAAAAGAGCCAGAATTACATTCAACCCCCTTCTGTAATTCCTGTTGCATTGTTTGGGAATAACAACATCAATGTGCTTTGTTCTAGAATGATTAACAGGATTAGCCACAGTAGATATAACACTAGTATTGTCACACATAATTGGAATTTTGTGTAACATTAGGCCATAGTCCATTAGCTGATTTTTGATCCAAAGCACTTGAACACGGCAACTTCCAGCAACTATGTATTCAGCTTCAGCTGTGGAAGTTGACACAGATTGTTGTTTCTTGCTATACCAGGATACAAGTCTCTATCCAAGAAACTGATGGCTTCCACTAGTACTTTTTCTGTCGACCCTGCATCCAGCAAAATCTGCATCTGTGTAACCAACGGCTTCAAAACCACCCTTAGGATACCACAATCCCAAGTTAGGAGTTCCCTTCAAATATCTGAAAATTCTCTTCACAGCTATCAAATTTGATTCTTTTGGATTGACTTGAAATCTTACACACAGACATGTAGCAAACATGATGTCTGGTCTACCTGTTGTCAAATAAAGAAATAATCCAATCAGTCCTCTATAGCTTGAAATATCTACACTCTTGCCCTTTTTATCTTCATCCAACTTTGTTGCTGTAGACATAGGTGTAGATGCAGGTGAACAATCAACCATGCCAAACTTTTTCAATAAATCTTTAACATACTTAGTTTGGCTGATGATGATTCCATCACTTCTTTGACTAACGTGAAGTATAAGAAAGTAACTTAATTCCCTCATCATACTCATTTCATATTCACTTTGCATAAGTTTGGAGAATCTTTGACAGAGCTTCTCATTAGTAGAATCAAATATGATATCATCCACATAAATTAGAACTAGGATCATATCACCACCATACAGCTTGTAAAAGAGTGTCTTGTCTATTGTTCCTCTAGTGAAACCATGTTTAAGTCGAAAATCTGTCAGTGTGTCATACCAAGCTCTAGGTTCCTGCTTTAGTCCATATAGAGCCTTGAGTAGCTTGTACATAAAATCTGGAAATTCTGGATCTTCAAAGCCAGGTGGATGTTGCACATAAACTTCTTCTTCCAACTCACCATTTAGAAAGGCACTCTTGACATCCATTTGATACACTTTGAAGTTTGAATATGTAGCAAATGCTAGAAAAATCTTTATTGCTTCAAGTCTTGCAACTGGAGCAAAAGTTTCATCATAATCAAATCCTTCTTCTTGTGAGTAGCATGTTACAACCAACATTGCCTTGTTTCTGGTAACTATACCATTTTCATCCATCTTGTTCCTGAACACCCATTTTGTTCCAATTACACTTTTATTCTTAGGTGCAGGAACTAACTCCCAAAATTTGTTTCTTTCAAACAGATTGAGCTCTTCTTGCATGGCACATATTCAATCAGGATCCATAAGAGCTTCTTCGGTTGTCTTGGGCTCTATTTGAGACAGAAAGCATGCATGTAGGCACTCATTAGCAGTTACACTTCTAGTCCTTACATCAGCATTAGGATCACAGATTATTACATTTTGATTGTGACTCCTATTCCATTTTCTGGTGTGAGCTTGTTGACTGGTGCCTTCATCATTTTCTTCATTATTTGTATGACTGGTAGATTCTTCTTCTCTTTCTCCCCCTGAGTTTGTGCTATCAAATTCAGGTGTATGAGATGAGCTTCTATTTTCATGATTTTTCTGTTCAGTAGTCTCTTCATTCATCATTTGTTGTGCATTATCTACATCCTCTTCATCAGAATCACTGTTAATATTGAGATTTTCAAAAGCAAGGGCTTCAGCTTCATTTTCATCAAGGCATTCCAAGCCTGGACACTTGTCATCATTAAAGGTCACATCTGTGCTCTCCATGATTTTCTTTTGATCAATTACATAGACCTTGTAGGCAGTTCTCTCCAATGAATATCCCAGAAAAATTGCTTCAAAAACCTTTGAGTTAAATTTTCCAACATATTCAGAGTTATCTTTTAAAATGTAACACTTGCTTCCAAACACATGAAGAAGCTTTACAGTAGGCTTTCTTTTAGACATGATTGAGTAAGGTGATTTACCATGAACCTTGTTAATGAGATATCTGCTTTGAGTGTAGTATGTAGTGTTTACAGCTTCTTCCCAAAAACAAGTTGGCAAATTGGCATCTTGCAGCATTATTCTTGCAGCTTCTACTAATGTTTTGTTCTTTCTTTCAACTACCCCATTTTGTTGAGGTATTCTAGCAGCAGAGAATTCTTGAACAATGCCTTTGTTTTTGCAGAATTCACTTAATGTTGCATTTCTGAATTCTGTTCCATTATCACTTCTCAATCTCTTTACACAGTTTTGATCTTCAGCCTGTTTCTCTATCTTTTTTATGTGCTCAATTATGATGTGTAGAGTCTCATCTTTAGAGTGTGTAAATTCTACCCATATGTATCTTAAGTAGTCATCCACCATCACAAGTGCATATTTGTTCCTTGAAATTGATGAGACATTCACCGGTCAAAACAAGTCCATGTGAATAAGTTCTAATGGTGCACTTATAGAATTCACAGTTTTTGACTTGTGACTTGATCTTTTTATCTTCCTTTTTCTGACAGGCTTCATAGAGTTCAATTTGAGTAAACTCTAATTTTGGCATATCTCTCACAAGTTCTTTCTTGACTAGAGTGTTGATTGCCTTGTAGTTTAGATGTGAGAGTTTCTTATGCCATAACTTGATTTGCTCTATGAATGCCTTGGTGTAGAAGCAAAAAATTCCATTCTCATTTGTTGAGTCCAAGTCTGCAATAAACAAGCTTCCTTTCCTTACTTCCTTCAGAGCAACTTCATTGGTTTTCTTGCTAATGAAAATACTTTCTTCTTTGTCAAATAAAACTTTAAAGCCTTTGTCTGCAAACTGGTTGACACTAAGAAGATTTACTTCAAGACCAGTACCAATGCTACATCATCAATGACAATATTTCCAGAAATAATCTTGCCATATCCCATTGTGAATTTTTTGTTATTATCTCTAAAGGTCACCAAAGGGTCATCCTTCTCCTTAAATTGTGATAACAGGGCCTTATCACCTGTTATATGTCTGGAGCATCCACTGTCTATGATCCATATGACTTTCTTCATTTTTCCCTGCACATAATGAGTTTTAAGTGTGTTTAGCAACCCAAGCAGTGTTGGGTACTTTCTTTTTGTTAACTAGTTTAGCAAAAGTAGAGTTAGAAGTCTAAAAAGAATAGCATTCATTGATGTTTGTGCATTTTTCCTTGCAGCTGCAGATCCAATACTAACTTCTTTGAGATCTACTCTCAGCTTGTGACAATTTTTCATTACTTTTAAGTTACAGGGAATGCAGTCAAACTTATCACAAAATGAATAGGGATCATTTGCCTTGGCTTCATTATACTTACAGGCTCCTTCAGCTGGCTTACTAACAACCTTTTTACAAAGGTGAGTTAGGTGATTCACAGAGCCACACTTTTCTTATTTCTTTCTTGGAGCATCTGCAACATAAGCAAATTTGTTGCTTTTGTTTATCCTAATCTTCCCATTTCTATTCTTCTTTTCTTTCTTGCATCTTTAGTCTTTACTTCCTTGACATGTGTCATGATATCTTGGTTATCCATGAGCTCCTTTTCAGTTTTTAAAGTTTGAGCTGCTTCTGTATTTTTCCTCTCATTATCTTCATCAGCAATTTTTTGCTTTATGATCAACTCCTCTTCACTGAAATTTACTTCACATGCTTAGAACATAGGTGAGCCAACCTTTTTCAGCAAAGCTGGAACATCTTCATTTTCATTTGCTTTCCCTTTTTCACCTACAGCTTTTTTCTTGTTGTTCAAGGCATCATAATCAAGACCAATAGCAATATTTGCACAGGGCTTGTTCTTCTCATGGTATTGTCCAGCCAATTCAGATGCATTTCTGAAAGATTTCAACTTGACTTCATTCTTTTCTAACTTCTCCCTTAACACAGCTTCAATCTCATTTGCACACTTGAGCTTGTTCTTTAGATAAGCATTTTATTGTTTCACAGCTTCAAGCTCTACCAACAACAACTCATTTTCTTGTTTCTCATTTTCAAGCTTCTCATTTATCTTTGTCAGTCTGATAACCTCTTCATTAGCAGCAACCATACGTGTATGAATGTGAAACATTTCTGTGCTCATCTTTTCAACAATTTCCTTATATTGACTCACGTTTAAATCAATGGTAGTAAGAGTTGGTACATGTGTTTTTTGTGAGGATGTCTCTCCTTGCTCCAAGGCCATAAGTGCCTAATTTCCAACTTCTTCATCATCATTATCAAAATCATCCCAACTCTTCCGCTCTCCAATATAAGCTTTGCTTAGCCGTTTCTTCAAAAGAGCTTCATACTTTGCTTCCAGTTCAAGATAAGCTTTATCTTTCTTCGCTTTCTTGGGTTTCCTGCATTCTATAGCAAAATGGCCTAGCTCATCACAGTTATAGCACCTTATTTTTGATCTATCAACAAATTCAATTTTGTAACCATTTTTGCTATCAGATGTGTACTTCCCTTTTTCTTTCCAGCTGATATCTTTGTTGAGTGATTGTCATTTACCCTTGAAGAATTTTGGCTTCTTTACTCTAATGTTAGAGAATTCTTGCCAAATAGGCCATAGACTGATCTAGCTCATCAAGTTCATCCAAGGTGTAGAACTCATCTTCTTCCAATTCCAGTATAACTTGTTCCTGTGAATCATTGATTCTTTACTCACTTGTTGAGATAACTGAAGTTTGGGATCTTGGCTCATCATTAGAGGTCTGGCTTTCATTGACAATTAAAGCACTTGAGCCATCTATAACATGCCCTTGACCAGCCCTTAATAACTTCCTTTGAATTATTTCCAATTCATATGTTTTTAAGATTCCATATAGAACTTCAAGAGTTATTCTACTCAAGTCTCTCTCTTCTCTGATTTCTGAAATTTTCTGTTTCAAATGGTCAGGGAGTGTGAGCAAAAACTTCAAGTTCACTTCTTCAGCTTTATAATATTTGTCATGCAGCTGCAAGTCATTAATCAGCTTATTAAACCTTTCAAACACATCAGTGATACTTTCCTTTGGCTTAGCCATGAAACCCTCATACTGTGAAATCAATATCCTTCTTTGATTTGATCTAACTTCTTCTGTTCCTTCATAAAGTATCTCTATCTTTTCCCAGATCTTCTTAGCAGTTTCACAGTTAACAATGTTATTGTATATTACATTGTCAAGTGACTCTATAAAGATCAGCTATAAGCCACTATCTAGGGAAACTTTTTCTTTCTCGGGCTCAGTGTACTCTGAAGGATCTTTAGGAGCATAATGAGCTGGGATGACCATGTCTTCATCTGTAGATTCCTCAACTCTAACTATAGGAGTGAAGGGTCCATTCTTGAGAATCTAAATGTATAATGGATTGGCCATCCTAATAAACAACAACATTTTCTTCTTCCAAAGAGTGTAGTTAGTCTTATCAAAAGTAGGGATTTTGATGCTACTGATTTTCTGTTTATTCATTCTTCCAAGATCTTGAATCTGTTTACTTTCAGATTTTGCTCTGATACCATTTGTTAGATAATGAATCACACACAGAGGGGGTGAATGTGTTTTTTTTTATTTTTCTGCTTTTCTTGAAGTGTTTATGGTAATGAACAAAGTAAATTAAATCTTGTAGTGAAATATGTTAATACTGAAATTTAACAAGTAAAAATAGTGGACACAGATCTTTTAAAACTACTTAATTTTATATTAAAATTTAGAATCTTTTGCTACAAATTTTCTAGGCTCTTTGTAGATAAAGAGCTTAGCTTCTTCTTTGAGAGAATACAAGATTTTTCTTATCTAAATTGTTACCGCTAACAAAGCATCCAGTATTTACTTTATAGAATAGTAAACACTGGTTATTATACAGCATGCAACAACATGTACTAAACCCTATTTTAAGATAATCAAATCTTTCTATTTCTGGATTAGTGTATCTTTGCTAATCTTGCATGCATGTGACTTTACTTTGCCAGTTAATATTGGCCTTTGATCTTGTACTCTTCAAGTTGCCTTTGTAGACTTGTCAATCCAACTCGATTAGATTGTTTGTTGATTGATAATCTTGGATATTGAACTGGTCTGTAATTTGTACTTTAAGTTTTACCTCGAGATCTCCAGTTTGGCATATAGAGAACTTGACATCTCGATAAGTATATTGGCTTATCGAGATCTCTAATCACTCTACAGTTGTTTTGACTTATCGAAGTCTCTAAGTTCTCTATAAGAGAATTTGGCTTGTCGAGATTTCTCATCTTCATGTCTTCACTTTAACTTATCGATAACTCTGAGTTCTCTAGTGATATTTTTGACTTGTTGATATCTCAGAATTCTCTAGTGATATTTTGACTTGTCGATATCTCAGAGTTCTCTAGTGAAGAAATGACTTGTCGATATCTCCATTCTTCATGTCTTCAAATTCGCTTGTCGATATCTCTGAGTTCTCTAGTAGCTTTTCCTGACTTATCGATAAGTCATTCTGGAGTTCTCAAATGACTTTTCTATAACATTTAATCTGTGACTTGTAGAGATCTTGACTTAGAATATTTTTCCCAAAACAGATTTATTAACCTCCAAGCTTCTTCATATTTCTTCTGAGGCATGATCTTCTTGATCTTCTTCCAGATAGAATTCTTAGGCTTGATACTTTTTACAGAAAAAAGACTCCAGTCTGCTCTTGTACATTTTACAGACTTAAATGTTACAATACACAATGCAAACGTAGATTACCATACAACTTACTTAGGGTTGTCAATTTGACTTACTCTTGTTATTGTACGGGCATGTCTTGCACAATACACAACATACATTTTAAAGGCTCTTATAGTTTCGTAAATTATTTCATTTTATTTCTAAATAAAAATAGAATGTTTAAATTTTTATTCAAAAAATATTTAAAAAATAATTATGGAACTATACAATACAACAGCCTTAAAATACGTGTTACGCCGTAAACAAATAAGTGGTACGGAAACAATAGTTAGTTATATTGTAGATAATGAAAAATTATTTTGATTTCAATAATATTATTTATAGTTTTTGGCTATATATTAAAAAAGATATTATCATTATTAACTAAAGATAAGTTATGGGTTGGCAATATAAAAAAAATCTTAAATTTGTACTAAAAATGATAAAATAATGAGGTGAAACATTATGAATATTTGCAGTGATTATACAAATATAAGTAACCAAACTAGTTTATCTAATTTTTTTAAGCCAAGGGCATGTGGTTCTATTCCCTGATTATTCATGTTGTGTTATGGATTAAAAACTAGGGTATATTAATTGTTGTACTTACTACTAGGGTTCGTGAGCTTCGAGACTCGATTTGACTGCTCTTGTGTCTAGTGACTCGATCTGCCTTAACAAGATGCCTACTTACCTTTCTGATTGCCAAGGATCAAGTCAAAAACATAGTTCTTATTGGTGGGGGTGAGACCCCTTATATAGGTGTTGGGAGTCCTTGAATTGGACTAAAGTTGGGAGACTTGGTGGACTTGGTGGATAAGTCTCTGAATTAGAATGGACTTTAGAGTCCTAGGAAGTAGGAAACTGATTTCTTATCCTATTAGGTCCCTTGGAGGCTAATCTACAAGGATTTATATCCTCATTACGACTCATCTTAACAGTTGATTTCTCTCTTATTTAATTAATTATGAAATTAATTAATATTCAGGATTTTGGGCCCTTTCTAATGGGCTTGGCTGTCAGCCGAATTCTGACATAATTAATGCGATATTAATTACGCAATCAGGGTTTATTTTATTCCCTATCATTTGCCCCCCAACTTCTGGTAAACCGTAAAATATTTCACAGAAGTTAAGTTCATTTGTTCCCTTTCAGGATATCGTTTTTGCGTAAAGTGTGGAGCGACCTACACATTTACAACGATTCGCCTTGTACACGGCTTCAGGGATATTTTGGAATCTCCCTATCACTTTTCATTACCCTTATTCCTATTATTTAGGAATTATCTGGTATTTTTCCCTTAATTTATGGGTTTCACAGGAATTTTCCTTAATTTTCAAAATACATCCGTAATTTTCAGGAATTTTCTAAGGAATTTCCTTAATTTACAGGATTTATTCCTAATTTCTGGGATTTTTCCTTAATTTACAGGAATTTTCCCTTAATTTCTGGGATTTTTCATTAATTTACAGAAATTTTTCCTTATTTCCCAGAATATGTTCATAATTTTCAGGAGTTTCCAAGGAATTTTCTGCATTTTCTGGAATTATTCAAGAATTTTCTTATATTTTTCTGTGTTTTCCTAAAAATTTTGCTCTCTTTTTTTTCTTCTTTTTTAACAGGAATTTCAGCCAGGATTCCTTTCGGCCAGGATCCTGGTCGAATTAACCTCCATTTCTTTCTGGTCGAAGAGATATTTGAGCAGAAGGGTTCGACTGGAACCTGGCCGAAATTCGATTAGGATTTTCATTGTCTTGACCGAATTACGCCCCCTTTTAATCCTGGTCGAAGGCCTTGTCGAGAAGAAGCAGTCGACCAAGATTTCTAACCTATTTCGGTCAGGATTTGTGTTTGACTCTGACTTTTCTGACCAAATTGTGGTCCTTGTCGCTCTGGTCGTTGTCTTTTTTGACACAAGTATTCGATCAGGATCTTGACCTTTTTTTGGTCAGTATTGATTCATCAAATTTGTTTTTGACCGAATTAAAGGCCTATAATCTCTAATCAAAGGTAATTTTGATTAGGATATTTGATTAGAATTCTTGGTCGAATTTAGGTCAGGAACTTTAATAAATAGTTTTATCCTCTTGGGCCCATAACTATTCGGGGCTTTTTATCTGGGCTCTCTTTTTACCACAGTTGGACCTCAACCCTGGGCCTTCCTTTGGTCCCATAATCTCTCTTCTTCTTTTTTATTTTCTTTGAAACATTCTAGGTTTGGGCCCTGACACTGGGCTTGATGTACTCTTCAGGCCCAAAAGCATTTTGGGCTCTTTAGGTTTTTCCAGGATCCTTTAAAGCACATATTCTAGACTTTTCCAGAATTTGGGCCCATGATTTGGGTTGAGCCTCTATTTTTTATGGGATTTAAAATCCATATTCCAGAATATTTTGGAATTCTGAAATATTATCAAGTCCTATATCCAGATTTCTCTGGATTTTTCCAGAATTCCCTCAAATATATATATTTAAATCAAATTTTTTATTTCTATTCTCCCAAAATCCTCTAGACTCTTCTAGATCCTTCTGATTTTTGGGCCCAAATGGGCTTTTTCAGGCCCATTTGCTGGTTGGGAGGCTATATAAGAGTGGAGGGGGAGTGTGATTTCACTCACACTTCTCATTTCATTCTTCACCTCTCACTTTCACTCTTCAAAGCTCCCTCCTCTCTCCAGCCTTCAAGTTTTTTCTCCGGTTAATAGCCAGCCTTTTCCGGCCACCCTTCTTCTCCTTCCAAAGCTTCCAAACTATCTTCTATCTCCATCAATGGCGGATAAAAGTTCTGAGAGACCGGCTAAGATAGCTTCTACTTTAAAACAAGGTAACGATATCGAAATCCGCTCTTTTTATATGTCATTATTAGACATATTAACACTAGGGGGATGAATACCCTTTTAATGCACATCTAGATTCATTCGATTATTGTAACACATGGCATAACGTAGATTTTGATAAAATGAACATACTTTATAATGTTCATCCCCCTCTTAGGCTAGTTCCCGCTGATGGTGATCATCGTACTTGCCACTGGAAGCCCGACACTCTATTCATTTATGCAGACGCCCTTAACGCTGGGCTTAGGTTTCCTTTCCATGATTTTAATCCTGTCTTACTAGAAGACTTACAAATTAATCCATGTCAGCTTCCTCCCTTTGTCAGTAGCAGTCTTTGGGAAAATCTTTCAGTGTTACAATAGTTCTCAAAACACTTGTGGTTGGGTCTATATTAGAGAAAGGCCTAAATGTAAACATATACTTAAGACAATAACCAACACTGGATGAGTAGTTTTGTCGGGCTAAGGTGGGAGAATGGGGATCGGGGCACCCTCTTCAGATCTTCCTTCGGGAAGGTCAGCGATGGTAGCCTCAAATCCATTCACCTAACCCCCGAGGAGACTATTATCTATAACGAGCTCATTCGGGATGATGGTGCCACTCTCAGCTAGACTCTATTAGAGGAGTTTTCCCTTATCCAAGTGGGGCTCTCCTCAGTTTCTACACAGGGTATTTTTCTTCCCTTCTTGTTTTTACTTTCTTTCATGCATTATTGACACCACTTATTTTTGTTTCTCTTTTATCTTTGCAGCTGCTAAGGAAATCAACGAGGATAACGTGCCTATCCTTGAAGAAACTGCGAGGATGAAGAAGGTTTGGCTCATAGGATTGGACACCCGGGGAAAGGATTTGGAGCCTAGCTTCTTAAGGAAGCACAAGGAACCTATGGTGGAGGCTTCTTCTGGGGGAACTGAAGCCCCAAATGTCCCTGTTTCTGCTGCTGCTCCCACTTCTGTTGCCACTGGTGCCTTCCAGCCTCTCTGGGGGTTCCGTCGTGGGGACACTGTGGTTGGATCCATGAAAGATGCGTGGGATTGGTCCTACCACGGTGGGACCCCCAAGGACTTTACTGACATCGTGGCTGGCCCAGAATTGGAAAGGATAAAGCTCATGGGTGCTCAGTCCTTAGCCTCGGTATGATCCTTTCTTAAAATCCTACTCTTTTTTTATATACTTGTAGCATTCATTTGCCTTACATCTTTGTTTATTGTTTTGTTTCAGTCTAATGCTTACTTCCAAGCTGCTGTGAGGCAAGCTGAATCGTGGAAGAAGGCCTCAGATAACGCTGATAACGCTTTTAGGAGGCATCAGAAGAAGTATGCTTAGCTAGAGAGCAAGTTGAAGTGTAAGGAGGAGGAGCTTGGAGAGTTGAATGCTAAACTGGTCGTGCTAAGGGCTGAGAAGGACAGGGCGATTGATAATTATTTGGACTCGGAGGAGTTCACTCAGTCTATGAGGGTGAGGGATGAGTCGGTGTTCCCTGGGTTTTTTAGGACTAGCTGGGACACGACCCTTGGAACCGTGAACGAAGCTTGTCCCGATATTAACCCAGCGGACTATGTGTGCCCTGATGACGAGGCTTTACTAAAGAGGTTTCGCACCCGAGTGGTTGTCTCGGATCGTACTCCTCAGGACCCTCTTCTTCCTCCTCCAGAGTCATCTTCTCGGCCTTCAGCAGATGATCATAGCTCTTCTTCCTCCGAGACCACTGAGACATCCAGTGAGAATGGCAGATATGATGATATCAATGCCAAGGGGACCTCCGCTCCTTAGAGTTTTATTAGCCCTGCATGGCTTATTTATCTTATTTTGTTCTTGACAATCTTATTTATCGAACTTTATACTGCTTATTCAAATCTGGCTTATTTATCAAACTTTATGCTTTTATCTCATGCACTTAGTTTACTTGTCATGCCATAGGGATTTTAAACATATTTTAGAAATATTATAAATTTCATAAACTTTTGGGACTCATCCCTTACACAAGTCTTAATAAACCTCAAACTTGAAATAGTAGCCTTATAAAACTATAACATGAAATCCTAAGCAAGCAAATCTTCAAGGTGCTTTTCAACCTACTTGTCATTTTGACAAGTAAGAATCGTGCTCAACCATTTTACACATAGTAAATCTTCAGCATCTGTGTGTGCCAGGTTCTCGGGACTTCAAAACTATCCATAGTCTTCAGCTTGTAGGTTCCTCTTCCTTGAACACTTTTGACCTTGTATGGCCCTTCCCATTTTGGGGCAAGTTTTCCCTTCTTCCCAACACCGGAAGCTTCCACCTTCCTCAGAATCAAGTCACCTTGCTTGAAGAACCTTTCTTTAACCCTTAGGTTGTAGTCGAATGAAGCCTTTTTCTGATATTCCACTATCTTCGCATGCGCCTCATCTCGTACTTCATCAATTAGATCCAAGGCTAATCTTTGCCCCTCCTCATTTTCCTTAGCATTAAAAGATTGGATCCTGGGAGACGAATATGATATCTCCACAGGAAAAACCGCTTCTATCCCATATGCTAACATGAAGGGAGTCGCTCCAGTTGTGACTCTACAAGTAGTTCTATAAGCCCATAGTATTGGGAGTATTTCATCCACCCAGTTATTCCTTGATTTCTCGATCCTCTTCTTCAGTCCATCCAAGATTATTCGATTCGCCACTTCCGCTTGCCCATTGGCTTGCGGGTGAGCTACGGGGGTAAACCGCAACTCAATCTCATTCTCCTTGCAATACTTCTTGAATTCCTCATTGTTAAATTGTGTTCCATTATCGGTAACCAGGATATGGGGAATTCTATATCGGCACATGATATTTTCCCACAGGAATTGTGCAACCTGCTTAGTTGTGATCTTGGCTAAAGGTTTAGCTTCAATTCACTTAGTAAAATAATCAATAGCTACAATCAGGAACTTCCTTTGTGTCGTGGCCATGGGGAAAGGCCCAAGTATATCCATTCCCCATATGGCAAAGGGAATGGAAGAGTTGATGGAAGTCAACATCTCGGGGGGTTGTCGAACAACCGGTGCATGTTTCTGACAACGATCACACTTCTTCACATATTCTTTGGTATCGACCATCATCTCTAGCCAATAAAAGCCTAAACGGGTTATCTTATGAGCCAATGCTCTGCCCCCCAGGTGTTTCCCACAGATACCTTCATGTACTTCTTCAAGAGCCAGGCGTGCCTCATCAGGTCTGAGACACCTTAAGTAAGGAACCACATAAGATCTTTTGTACAAAATCTCGTCGATCAAGGAGTATCTCAGTGCTCGAATAACTAAGTTTCGTACTTTAGTCACATCATTTGGCAGCCAACCAGTTTGAATATGAGCCTTAATGGGATCTATCCATGACGTCCCCGTCCCTACAGGAGCTACAAGCTTAACATCAATGCTCCATATTTTCAAAACGCGGAAGTATACACTTCATGAACTTTCCTCTATCTCTGATGAAGAAAACTTAAACAACGCATCCGCCTTAGCATTTTCCTCCCTTGGGATGTGCTCAACATGGCATTCATCAAACTGAGTCATCACAACCCTTACTAGACGGACATACTTATCCATCGTATTATCCCTTGCCTCAAACTCTCCCTTGACCTGGGATATGACCAACTTCGAGTCTCCACAGACTTTTAAATTCTTGACTCTCAATGTCCCTGCTAGGATGAGGCCAGCTATCAGAGCTTCATATTCTGCTTCATTGTTTGTAGTTGGGAAGTCTAGCTTCATAGCATATTCAATCAAAAACCCATCGGGGCTTTGTAAAACTATCCATGCTCCGCTTGAATTTGTTTTTGATGCTCCATCAAAATAGAGAACCCAATATTCCTTCTCCTTAACGTCCTTTTCTTTGTCTCCTTTATCACCTTCTGTGTTTTAAGGTATAGTATCTTCCTGCCCCCCGAATTCTTGATTGGGTATGGTACATTCCACCACGAAGTCAGCCAACGCCTGGGCTTTTATTGTTGTTCGTAGCTTGTACTTGATGTCAAATTCTCCCAATTCTATTGCCCACTTAATCAGCCTCCCACTAGCTTTGGGACTATGAATGATGTTTCTCAAGGGATGATTTGTTAGCACTTCAATTTTATGAGACTCAAAGTAAGGACGCAACTTCCTCGAAGCCATTACCTATAACGCCCCAAAATTCGGGGTCAGAAGATTTGGTCGTCATGATGAAACCTCAATCTAAAATAACCTATTTAACTAATAAATAAATGCCAGCGGAAGATATTTAGCATCTATGACCCCAAACTAATCCAAGATTTTTTAAGGTTACAATTCTAGAAACCAGAATCCCAATTTCCATAAATAAATTTTTCACTTTCTTTTCAAACTCTTTTCAACCAATTCTAAACTCAAAGCTAAACCCCCTAGTATAACTTCAAAAAGAAGTATACTAGGCCCAACTATAAAATAATACACAACTATAAAATAATATAATATAAACAACTTTACATAACAGAACTTACACTAGTCCGCAAACCCTAGACCAAGCACCTTCCAAATGCTTCTGCTTTGTTTTCTTGAACTACGTAGCTAAACAGCGCAAGCTATTCCTCACTGGAGGTTAAATTTGAAAAGAGGCAAGTCTGAGCGAAAAAAATGCTCAGCAAGATCATTACAGAAAATATAGAGTCATTTTGATATAAAATCGACATCTGCAATAACGTAAATCATTTTAAAATCATAATTGCTGAAACAAAAAATTTATTAAAGAATCAGATAATTATTTCTCACTGTATTCAAAACTCTTTTTGATATTTTCGAGCAAAATGCTTCAGCAATACTTTTAATCTTGACGAGAATAAAACTCATTAAACCGTGTTTACGGAAATATCGTAAACAACAATAACAAGAAGCAATGATTATAGATTGAATCATAAACTTTATTCAAAACCGAACTCTTGATATTAATATCCATTCTGTTGTCATATCAAATTAGATATCAATACGAACTTTGATGCTCACAACATCTCATACTGAAGTCAACATCAATCATCTATACTAATACCACCTTTGATATTTAACAACAAAGTAAGTATAAACATAAATCAGAAACTGAATCAAAACTGCATTTCACCTTTAATCCAAAATTAAAACAGTTGATAAACCATTTATTCTATGATTATCAAAACAATTTAGAAACAACGGTTTAGATTGGAACCAATAATATTTCATGCTATTCCTGATGATCAGTCACGAAACAATACCGGTATCCCGCAGCCATACCGTAAATATAGGTACTACCCGTATCCCGCAGCCATACGGTACCTATAGGGCGCCAAAAAGGCATGTATTCCCCTTGAAAGATATTACAGCTGGAACGATATCTCAATCACCTACGCTGTAACCAGTAACCCTTCCAATCTTAAAACCTTTTTATTGAAAAGCAGCCGACTCAATCGACATCCTAAATAATTTTATTCCCCCATTCACTTGGGTAGGAATACTCGCAACAAAATCATCTTTCTCAAAGTCCAGAATGTTTATAAATCCAGTAATTTAATAAGTAAAACATATAACTATTCTGAACATAGAATAGCAGAGGGTACTTGCATGATAAGCATTTTAATTCAGCGATATGTAAAACATTTATCTATTCTGAACTGAGAATAGGGAAAGTAATATTTGCATAATAGGATTCAAAATATGTATCACTTGAACAATAAGTGATGATAGAAATACTTGCCTTTGGTTTTTATCAGTTAGTCACACTCGCAAAAAACAATCCCTCACTCTGACATCTCATTGCATCATCATTTTTCCCTTTGACAATTCACTGATGTGCTGCTCCTACGATTGCTAGAAGCCAGGTATCCAACATTACTTCATCTCATTCTCCCCCATGTCTATTCCTGATCAACTCGAGCGATCCACATCCATAATTAAAAGATACACTTTTAATGGTCTAATCGATAATTACTCAACGAACTGCGCGTCAAAACCCTATTGTATACCCATATGATAGCCCACACATAAAGAAAACAGCCAAACATAGGATTCTTGACCCACGTACACACGTAATACACATAAAATGTAAACACATAATCCATTTATCACATAATTCATATAACACAGGACCCGGTTAGTCAAAACATTCGGCTCGGTATGTTTAAAATTGAAATCGGGTCAAAAATATGATTTATCGATCAATAATCGACTCAGAATCGATTTGCAAAACAAGCGACCTTTCAAAACAAAAGAATTTGTGTCTCGAAAGTATTTTTAATGAAAGCGGAATATTTTATGAGTCTATACGCGTTCGTTTCGTATTAAACGGACGAACAGTTTATTTATCATGAATAAAATAAGAATTAATTGGGAATAAATCAATTAATAATAACATTAATTGATTTATATATACCCAAATATATTTTTTAAAAGCTTAAAAACAATTTTTAGGATTTATTTGAATTAATTAAAAACAATTATATTTTATTTAACTATTTATAAATAAAATTAGTTGATTAAATGAATTAACCAATTAATTAAACCTAAAAATAATTAATTAAAATAAATTATAAATAATTAAAACAAATATGGATTTTTGAAAATAATAAAAGAAATAATTTTTGGAATTTAAAATAATTAAGCAAATAATTTTTAGTTTTTAAAATAATAAGTAAATGATTTTTAAAATTAAATTAAATGATTTTTGGAAATAAGAAAATAATTTTGAAATACATTTTAAAACAGAAAATGAATACACGGATTTAAGGAAACAGGAAGGGGTTTTTGGGATCAAAAGCTGTTCAGGTTTAAAATGGAAACGGGTCGGTCAAGAACCCTAATCGGGTTCATAAGAACACAGCCGGAAATTCCGCCGGTTTTTGGAATTTCCAGATTCCGGCCGCCGGAAAATTTTCCGGCGTGGCCTTATTCAGTCTAAAACAACTCAATCGAATCCCCAGAATCAACGATGTAACACTACCATACTTCTTAGGTTCATTTACCAGTCGCATAATGGCGAGCATTCTTCGGGAAACGAAGGTCCGACTAAAACTCCATTAAACCCGGCGAGACCTTGAACTTTCCGGTGAAAAATCCGACCTCCTTCGATTCTAAACCAAATAATGTGAGGCTAGTATCAAAATGAAGCTAGGAATTCAGAGAACATGTTGCTATGATCAAAATCCATCACTAACTTATCAATATTCCAGAAAATCAGTTCAAAAAAACGGGTTTATCACCAAACTCGACTTACATCAAAACATAACCAAAATCCACAAAATTATATACCAAAACGACCCTCTGACACTCAGGAACAATAATCAACCATCCATAACATCAAACAATCCCTTAATCTTCAAAACCGAATTTAACTAACAAAAAAATGAAGAAAAAAAATGAAATAGCTGAATAATTAACCTTTGTTGATGATGTTTGTATCAATTGATAGAGCTTGAAAAGAGCTTCAATTCGAGTATTAGAACATCAAAAACTGATCAGTGTAACCTCCAGAATCATCAATCAAAGTTTCTGCACAAAATCTTACCCCAAAAATCTTGTTCTTGTTTTTCTTATTTTCCGAAAATTTTAATAAAAAGATAAATAAAATAATAAAAAGCTGCTATTTATACTTACAACAAATTATATCCCCAAAATCAATTTAGGGTATTTTTATCCCCTAATTAAAAATAATTAGGCCCAAAAATAATTATTACGGTGAATAATTTTAAAAGCGATAAAATACAACATTTATATCAAAATTTCCCAAAAATTGCGAATAATTTAAAAATGTAAAAATATTGGGTATTTGAAATACGATTGATTTTATAAAAATAAAAACATGAATTTTGTGGACTTTGACATCCCGATGGGGTCCCGGTTCGTTAAATTTTGAAATACAGAAACGATTCCTAAATTAACAGAAAACCCCGAAAACACATAAAATACATTCAAATGCACATAAAACGAGATAAATCGAGTACCTCGATAAAGATGCACATAAATACGAATCCAGATTGCAGATCGATTCATATAAATACAGTTTAAACACGTAAAGAGTATTCTGTTGGGTCATATCGGATCCGAAAATAGATTACTTAGCCGCTAAGTAACTATAAAGACGATACAATTTAATACCAAAATTGGATAATTATCAAAACTAAGCTTCTTATAAAACACCCTATGGAAAAATATTGTAAAATATCCCGTCTCTCGAGAATACGGGTTTTATTGATTTACCGAAATGATTATCGTATCAAAATTTTTACGTCGGGACACACACGGGTCAAACCGTAATCCGGATCGAAAAAGTCAAAACACGGAAAATGTCCGGAATTACCAAATTAGGTTAGGAAGGAGTTTTCGGAAGAGTTTCGGGTTGTAAAAATGTAAAAACGGTTGAAGTTGGACGATTTCCGGTTTTGTAAATTAGTTTTGTAATTGCTGAGAAAATAATTAATAAAATTCATAAATTATTATAAATTCATATAATAGTCCAAAAATTACCAAAAAATGTCATAATCATCTATACTTTATTCTGGACATATAAAAATTGAAATACCCAAAATTTATCACATATAGACATCCAAACATCAATTCCAATTATCATATAATTCACTAAAATTCACATAAAAATCACATAAACAACTTCAAATAATAATAATAATATCTCAAAATATGGGATATTACAACCAAGGCTAAAGCAAACTTCTCAATAGTCGAATAATTCTCAGCTCCATGCAGAATTTTGCTAACATAGTATACGGGTTTCTGGACTTTAAGTTCCTCCTTAACCAATACAAGACTCAAGGCATTTTCTGAAATGGCCAAGTATAAATACAAAGTTTCATTCAGAGGTGGCTTGGCCAACAACGGTGCTAGAACCATATATATCTTTAATCCTTCAAATGCCTCCTGGCTTTCCTCAGTCCATACAAAATCTTTAACCCTCTTCAGGGATTTAAAGAATGGCAAACACTTGTCTCCAGATTTGGAGATGAAACGTCCTAGAGCCGCAACTCTTCCAGTGAGTTTCTGAACGTCCTTTATGGAACGCGGTGGTTCCATATCCAGGATAGCCTTTATTTTATCCAGATTAGCCTCGATTCCCCTCTTGGAGACCATCAGACCTAAAAACTTTCCAGATCCCACCCCGAAAGCACATTTTGCAGGATTTAGCATCATTTTGCGATATTTTATGACCTCAAAAGCTTCCCTCAAATGGTTTATGTGGTCAGTCTTCACTAGACTCTTGACTAACATGTCATCAATATAAACTTCCATGGTCTTGCCAATAAGATCCTTGAAAATCTTATTTACCAACCTTTGATAGGTGGCTCCTGCATTCTTGAGACCAAACGCCATAACAAGATAACAAAAAATACCAAAGTCAATAATGAATGATACCTTTGGGATGTCATCCTTGTACATCTTGATCTGATTATATCCACTAAATCCATCCATGAATCTCAGCATCTCATCACCAGCAGTAGCATCAATTATCTATCATCGGCAATGGGAAATAGTCCTTAGGGCACGCATCATTCAGATCGGTGAAATCCACACACATCCTCCATTTTCCATTAGCCTTCTTTACCATCATAGGGTTAGCTAACCATTCCGGAAACTGTATCTCCTCAATGAAACCAGCCTCTAAGAGCTTCTCTACTTCTTGTTTAATAGTTTTTTGCCTCTCTGGAGCAAAGCTTCTTCTCTTTTGCTTCACATTCTTTCGATTTGGATCCACATTCAGCTTGTGAGTGATCAGTTCTGGGTCTATTCCTGGCATATCAGATGTCGATCATGCAAATACATCACTATTTTCTTGTAAAAATTTCACCAACTTCCCTCTAAGGGGCCCTCTAGTGTTGCTCCAATGAAAGTCACTTTCTCAGGATCCTCGGGAACCAAAGGAATCGGAACCAAGTCTTCTGCTGGCTTCCCTCTTTTCTCATCATTCTCACGGATATCCAGGTCTTCAATAGGCAGAACCTTCCCCCCAACTCCGTCTGCCCTAAGAGAGGCCACGTAACAAAACTCATTGCCATTTTTTGATCTCCTCTCTATTCTCCAATCCCATTCCGGGTGGGAAACTTCATCACTGAATGGTAGGAAGAAGGGACTATCTTGAAAGCATGTATTCCCGTTCTTCCCATGATTGCATTGTAAGTTGATCCAGCCTTTACCACTATAAAGTCAAACATTTGTGTTGCTTGTCTTGGCTCCTGACCTATGGTCATTGGCAACTTAATTATCCCTTCGACGGGGCACTCCACTCCTGCGAATCCATATATCGGCATATCGATCGGGGTTAATTGAGAATCATTGTAACCCATCCTTAAAAAGGTATCATGGAGCAAAATTTCCACTAAGGCACCATTATCTACAAGAACCCTCTTCACCGGGTTGTTCCCTATTATCGGTGTTATAACCAGCAGATCATCATGAGGAAATTTCACACCCTCCAAGTCAGAATCATCAAATGTCATTGTCACTCTTGTCCTAGCCCTCTTCGGGGCTTCCCCAACAATATGCATAACTTCTCTAGTATATGTTTTCCTTGAGTTTTTGGATGAACCAGCAACAGTTGGCCCTCCAAAGATTGTATTTATCACAGGCCCTCGGGGTCGTGGTCCTCCAAAGATTGCATTTATCACTGGTCCCCTAGGCTGGGGATTTCGCCCCTAATCGCCTTGGTCCCTCCTACGATCATCAAAATTCTTTCTCTCATTGTTATTTCTATCTCCTCCATCTCCAGTGTATTTGCTCAACCTTCCTTTTCGAATGAGGAACTCTATTTCATCTTTCAATTGTCTACACTCATTGGTGTCATGACCAGCATCCTTGTGAAATCTGCAATATTTGCTCTTATCTAGCTTGGTAGGATCAACCTTCAGGGGTTTAGGCCAACGAATATCTCTGTCTTTCTCAATTTCCATCAAGATTGGCTTCTAGGAGCATTCAACTTAGCATATTCAGTGAACTTTTGTCCAGGTCCTCCCTTCTTCGGGGTCGAATCAGTATTTTACTCAGTTCTAGGATACTTGTCCTTAGCAATATATTCAAGATCAGTATTCGCTTCTTGCCACCAGCGGGCTCGTTATTCACTACTGTTTTCCTCATGCTCTCCTCCACTTTGATGTATTTTCCAGCCGTATCTTGGAGCTGTAACATACTTTCAGGGGGGCGCTTGGTCAATGACATCTTGAAGAACTCGTCCCTAG
Organism: Apium graveolens; assembly: GCF_009905375.1. Lineage (NCBI taxonomy): Eukaryota > Viridiplantae > Streptophyta > Magnoliopsida > Apiales > Apiaceae > Apium > Apium graveolens. The sequence goes on along the minus strand of NC_133650.1, from coordinate 244,107,139 downwards.
TTCTCTGTTGCAGCGCTATCATAGCTACCTTGTCATCAAGGTTCGGGACCTTCAAAGCTTCCTTGGTGAAACGATTCAAATAGTCGCTCAAAGACTCTTTTGCTCCCTGCACAATGCTCATGAGGGATGCTGAACTTTTTCCATGCACTCTCTCACTGATAAATTGCTTAATAAAAGGCTGACTTAGCTCTTTGAAGGACCCAATAGAATTTGAAGGCAAACGGCTATACCATCTTTGAGCCATTCCCGACAGGGTTTGAGGAAAGGCCTGACACTTAATAGCGTCATTCACGGGCTGCAACAACAGTACATTAGAGAATGTCCTGACATGATTAGCGGGATCTCCAGTGCCATAATAAGTTTTGATGGTGGGCATCTTAAACTTCCTTTAGATATGGGCGTTCATTATTTCTTCAGTAAATGGTGGAGTAGGAACATCAGGATCTCCCAGGGGAAGAAGATTACTTGGATCAACCCTTGGGACAACAGTCCTTCTTTGTAGAGGACCATCCAGGTCTATGATTGGAGGAAGATTTCTCCCCCTTGTAGGTAGTGGAGGTCTGGATGTCTGGTGCACCTCCAAGTCGCGCTTCAGCCTTTGAATCTCAGCCTCGTGAGCCCTGATTCTCTCCTGCACTTCTTGGGGATTCGTCCATCGGGTGCTTCTAGGGCGCTGGTTACCATCAGGCATTGGCTCTTTCCCAGCACACCTCCTTCTTGGGGCCACATCATCATTCGAAAATTCGGAGCTCTCTTAGTGTAAAGACCAGAGAATTCTTGATCCTCCGGGATAGGAGCCAACCACGTATATATTGGGGCGGCTTCCCTTGTGACTCCGATTAGCATGTCCACTTCCTCCAATCTCGGGATAAAGGGGCATCCCATAAGGGGGGTTAGTGGTCACAACAGTTGAATACTCATACCCAACGGGTCGAGAATTCACAGGTGTATGTAGCTGTTGAAATTGGGAATTATTCCCTTGAGGAGCCGGGGGAATCGCCCCTTTGTGGCTAAGGTTCAGTTGCCCCTATTTGGGCTCCTCCCTGGGTGGCGGCATAGGTCGAATGCGGAGGTATCTCCACTGTTGACGAAATCGTTTGGGTCGTCCCAGCTGGTGTTCCTTCAGGGGCGCTGTTTCCACTCCGTGTTCTCGCCATGGTTATTGTTATGCGTTTCCCACAGACGGCGCCAAATGTTATGGATTAAAAACTAGGGTATATTAATTGTTGTGCTTACTACTAGGGTTCGTGAGCTTCGAGACTCGATTTGACTGCTCTTGTGTCTCGTGACTCGATCTACCTTAACAAGATGCCTACGTACCTTGCTGATTGTCAAGGATCAAGTCAAAAACGCAGTTCTGATTGGTGGGGGTGAGACCCCTTATATAGGTGTTGGGAGTTCTTGAATAGAACTAAAGTTGGGAGACTTGGTGGACAAGTATCTGAATTAGATTGGACTTTGGAGTCCTAGGAAGTAGAAAACTGATTCCTTATCTTATTAGGTCCCTTGGAGGCTAATCTACAAGGATTTATATCCTCATTAGCATTCATCTTAACAACTGATTTCTCCCTTATTTAATTAATTATAAAGTATTCAGGATTTTGGACCCTTTCTCAACTGTTAGCCCAATTCTGACATAACTAATGCGATATTAATTACGCAATCAGGATTTATTTTATTCTCTATCATGTTGGTGAGCTAAATTTATTGCTCCGCACAATTTAGCTAAATATTTTGAATAGATTGGAGATTGCTCTAACTAAATTCTAAAACCGACAACTGCTTATGGAGTCGATCCATGAATCCAAGACCGGCGGTGTTATGATATGACCCAATGTACAATATTGTACAGTGGTAAACTAGGCTCGAACCAATAACACCAGTATTGGGCCTAGACAGCAAAATGATTTGGGCTAGTTGTGCCAAAGATAAGCAAACAATGATATGGGCCAGTTATCTTTATGGTCACATTTTTCAGGCAATTTTTTTTTTACATATTTTACTTTCCCGTTTCCTTTTGTGTCTATAAAAAAATTAAAAAAATACGCCTGTATTAACCTTTTTTTTTGCTAAAATAAGGATTACAGTAGGCAGTAGTTAGAAATTAATCTAAACATTTACTCTTTTATTAAGTGTCTATTTATGAAATCTTAAAACCAGTAACTTATGGCTTAAAATGAATAAGGGATTTATAAATGATAAGTAGATGAATATTTATAAGTTAAATAAGTATTTGGTTAAATGTAAAAATATTTTTTACTTAACTAAGTTAAAATAAATAAATTTTAAATATAATTATCTTGATTCGTAAATTTTAAATTAGAAAGACATGTAAAAACATAAATTTTAAAACAAAAGTTAATAAAAAAATGAAAATTCAAAATAAGTTGAGAAAAAATATATCGTTGCTAATATTCAACTTATCAGCTTATAACTTGTAAATTCGACTTATAAGTTGGGTCGACAAACACTAGTCCATAAGTAGTTATTGCCTTATAAGCGAATAAGTAACTTATTTTATGTACACAAATAGGCCCTAAGACCATCTCCAACAGTTGTGATCCAAAAATTCAAATTTGGATCACCAACTGATCCAAATACTGATCTAAAATTCTGACCAATTCCAACTGTGTGATCCAAATATCTGATCCAAATTACATTTTACATATAATAATATATAAATATCATATTAATCAATTTTTTCTTAAATTTATCATTTAATCATTATAACATTTCATAAATTAATTAAATCAAAAAAATTAATACACATTAAAATATTAAAATTGTTTAATTCACGAAAAACACATTTCTTAACATACAAAATATTATTGATATACACTAATTTTCCGAATTAGTATATTATTCCCACAAATGCTCAATTAATTTATCTCTAAGTGTAATATGTGTCTCTTTATTTTTATTTTTTTTAATGAAATTATATTTTCTCATTATTTTAATATTTATTTTTAAAATAATTTTTGTTAACTATTAATTATATTATGTTATAATTATATAATTAAATAATCAAAAATCAATTTAAAATCACATAAACTACAAATAACAAAATCATTATTTTATATTAAATCAATTGATCCAAATTTGGATCAGTGAACAGCAGTGATCTAGCAGTGATCTTGGATCACTGCTGTTCACTGATCCAAATTTGGATCACCATTTGAATCACTGTTGGAATGGAATTTGGGGTAATCTGCCCCAAATTTGGATCTTTTGATCACTGTTGGATTTGCCCTAAGTGCCCTAAATATGTACTTCATAATTTTTTCCGTAGATCATATGTCAATATTTGCATTGTTGGTAAATTACATTTTATAAAGTTATTTTTATAGGCCATAATAAAAATTTCAGATTTAAATTTTTGGGATGAAATTTGATCACTGCTGTTCACTGATCCAAATTTTGATCACTGTTGGAATGGAATTTGGGGTAATCTGCCCCAAATTTGGATCTTTTGATCACTGTTGGATTTGCCCTAAGTGCCCTAAATATGTACTTCATAATTTTTTCCGTAGATCATATGTCAATATTTGCATTGTTGGTAAATTACATTTTATAAAGTTATTTTTATAGGCCATAATAAAAATTTCAGGTTTAAATTGTTGGGATGAAATTTGATGTTTATTAGAAAAAAAATCAGACTATTTATGTGATCACTTTTTTACGAGACAGAGAAATTATAGTTAAATAAAGGTAGGCTAACATAACTATATTTTGAAAAGAAAATATAGTAACGCGGTAAACAAAAAGAAAGTCGGAAAAATGTTTAAGAGGCCCTGCTCAAAAGAATGAAAAGGTAAAGAGGTATAGTTAGGGGAGAGCATTGGCCGGTTCGGCTCGGTTTTGGGATAAAATCAGAAATATAATCATATATTTTCGATTTTTAAAATCAAAAACTGCAACCGCCGATTCAGATTTAGATTCGATTTCGGTTAAAAAATTTATGGTTCGATTATAATCGGTTCGATTTCGGTTTTCAAACCGGTTAATATAAAGATGTGAACAAATATTAATACTAAAATAAATGAAACTTAGCTGTAAAAAATTCTTGCAATTTAAAATTATAATGATAGAAGTCCAAATATTTTCCCCGGAAGACACATATAGAGAAGACACAGATAGAGTTTTAGTCAGTATTTGCCAAATAAAGTCATTATACAGCTAGAATAAGTCACGTGATAGGGTTTCGAATAAACAAACCGTAGAAGCAGACTTTTGCACATTTCGCCAACTACCAAGAATTTAACCTATATAAATTTGAACTTTTTTATTTAAAACCAAGAAATGAAATACCACCGAGAAATGAAATACCTGCAGGCTTTAGTCGTCAATGTCTAAGGTTTGAAATAAATTTCCGACCGTTTTGAGCTCATTTGTACAACAAATGAGTAGAGATAATTAAACATTCAACTTTCATTTCGTGCCTTCATCGTAAGTACTAGCTTTTTTTTTAACACAGATCGTCAATGGTTTATCTTTGCTCATCCTCCTTGCCGAGGAATTTCATTTCCATACATTGGTGAATTGAGTAAATACTAAAATAAGTACAAGTGACAAGCCCGAATAAATGTACCTCTAAAATTACGGATTATATTTTTATCAGAATAAGATAGTTAAAAATTTTAAGAAATTCATAAATAATATGTAAAATTTATATGTAAAATATACTTTTTATTTATTAATATTATTAACCGGTTTAGTTCGGTTTTTGTCGGATCGGTTGGAACGTATAACCGGAACCAAACCGCTTAAATCAGTTCAGTTTTTTATTTTTTGGTTTCGGTTGTGTTACGCCCAGATCTTTTCGGTAACTTGAACAGGCTTCGGCTGCCTTCGAGATGGCTTCGGCCGTACCTGAAAGTGAAGAGAATGCGAGGGTTTGTACCCCTGATTCACCTCCGGTGTGAGAATCAGAATCTGGCTGTAAAAGTAGGGTAATAATACAAGAAAAGCAGAGTGTTTACGAGAATGTGTGTATATTTTGTCTTACTTCACCAGGGTTTTTATACCCAATTCTGCTTTAAATGTCAGCCGTTACCAATCATTAAGGAGGGAGTGAAATGGGGGCGTTATGTCCCTTCTTCTGTCCAACGGTCTACAAGTAGTGGGCCTCGGCCTCGACTTTCGTGGGCCGTTTCTCGGGCGCGGAGGTCCTTCGGCCCAGTACCTTAACTGCTTATTGGGCCTTCGTTCAATGGACCTGGTTGGGCCTATAACCAACATGTCCCTGTCCTTCGGCTGGGCCTTCGGGCCGGCCGACGGACACCGGTCTCGGCCCATATTGGGGCGAAGAAACCCTAGGGCGATCGCTTCAGTTCCGCCTCGATCTTCGGTCGTACACGTGGCAAGCTTGTGGGGACTTGCAGTGCATTAATGTGACAGCTGTTGGCACATCGTTCTATGGCTCAATCTCAGCCGTTGAATATCAACTGTTTTGATCTGTGACGTCTATTTCAAAAACCCCCAAACGTCGCTTTTCTGAATTCATTTTAGGCACCTATATAAGCCCTTTTGTGCATTTTATTTTCTTTTCATCACTTTAGTTCCTCCATACACAGTGACAAATTGCGGTGAATCTTTCAATCACGGGCAACAGCAACTCCGTCTTCCCAGATCATCCCATTTCAATCCAAGAACATCTCCAAATAAGTAAGTCCCTTTTCTTGTTTTCCAGTTTTGAATTTGCATGCCGGTTTTCTGTGTTTTAGGATGTTTGCATGTGGACTTAGTGGTTTTGTTCTGGGTTTATGGGGTTTTTCTGGGTTTTGTGCGTGTGTCATTGTGTTTTTTTGGGGTTTTTTGGGTAGGTGATAGAAGTTTCTCCGGGTTTTACAAATTTGAGGGGGCCCTATGGGTTTAAAGATGGCATGCGAGGCGTTTTCTGACCAAGAACATTCTTCGGGATTTCTTGATTTTAGAACGTCTTTCGGGAGCCGACCCAGGGCGTAAACATGTGGTCCGGAGTCTGAGATGTTTGCGGAAGGATCTGTAGGCAAGAACATTCTCCGGGATGGCTTGCCCCAGGAGCAGCCTTCGAAAACCGCCTCCGGGGTTCTGGTTCGCTCGGTCCTGGGACGTGTACTCGGTTTTTTATTTTTTCTTTTCTGTCTGTTAATTCGAGTACATGGACTAATGTCTCTCTGTTCCTGATACAGGGACATGGACCGAGCAAATCGCCCCCCAGATTCTTGGGACCCTTTGTCGAACAACTTGGCGGGAACGTCTTCCATTCGCCCCGAGCGGACGGGACGGGCCCTTTTTGGTTCGGCTGCTGACTATCCCGCAGCCAATAATCGATCAGAACTGACGAAGGGATGCGTGGTTCAGATGTACGATGATTATTCCGACCCTTGAGGGTTTTGTTGGTTGTATGCGCCGAGGGAGGGCGAAAGGATCTACGATACTCCCGGGGTGCCAGATAGATACGGGGGCTGCACTGTAGGAGTTTCGGAAGCGGCCTTCAAGTGTGGCTTGCAGGTGCCTCCGTTGAAGTTGATCAAGCACCTTTTCTTCCAGATGGGCATCGCCCTTGGACAGATGGACCCGAACGGTTCATCCATATTAACTGTTTCCAGAATAGATGTCTTCACGCCGGGATCGCACCCAACACTCTTCTATTCTGGTATCATTACGACTTTCGGAAGAATCCGAAGAGTCCCGATTTCTACACCATCGCACGTCGAGCAGGGCGAACTGATTGGACGGTGACCAATTCGAACAATAAATCCACTCACACTTATTGGTGTTATGTGAGTGGTCCAAAGTTGGTGGCCATATCGGTTTGGCGAGATGTGAATCCCTCACTGCTTCTTATGCCGAGCTTGACCTTGGAGGAGAAGGAGAATTACACGGCATTAGTAGACGTCAACGTGAAGAAGCTGGGTCCCGGAGAGTTTTGGGACAAGGACTGGCTCTTCAGCTTGTGGGGTGGGGGTAACAAAACTTCTTCCTTTGTTTTTTCTTTCATTAGTTTTGTCCCATCACCTGTGTATTTCTTTTTCCTTGTTATGCATTCGATTATATACACTCGGACTAACTTGTTTCCCCTTTGTATTTCAGTGTCTTCGAGAGAGGCTTTGATCGAGAGGAAAAAGGCCAAGGTGGCTGAAAAGAGGGCGACTGAGGAGGCGATGAAGAAGGTCGCCGATCAGGGGGCTACGCCAGATCCTTCGGAGGGCACAGGCGAGAGGGCTCAGACCGAGAGGGCTCCGTCGCCCCGCCAATCTCATGCGGCTTCTGAGGCCAAGGAGGGGGACGACCTAGAGTACATGGGAGAGGGAAACCCTTCCAAGAGGACCCGGAGCAAGGAGGGGATTGTGCGCTCTTATCTCCCAGGGTGGGGCGTGCTCACGTCCGACCACATTGTGTATCCAGCCCGACAATCCACGAAGGAGGTGGCTTCAGACCTATGTCATGGCCTCCAGCTTCCGGTCGATCTTCCGACCTTTGCTTCGGCCTCTGCTACCGAGGCCTGCACGGAGCTTCTGTCCTTCCTGTCCCTGGTACGTTTTCTAATCTCCCCTTTTTATTTTTCGTCCATTTTTTTCCCTTCGGCACCTTTTAGTAATATTTTTTGTCTTGTCTTTTTGCAGGCTGCTCCTTGGACCGCAGCTGTGGAAGATAAAGTTAAGGACATGGAGACTCGAATGGCTGAGGTGAAGGAGTTGGAGAGGAGGACCACGGCGGCCGAGGAGGAACTCGTAAGGGTGAAAGCCCAGAACGAGGTCGAGGCCACCGCGCTGAAGGAGGACAGATCTCGGCTGGAGAGTAATCTGGAGAAGGCGAATCGGAGGATTTCCCACCGGAACATCCATCTGAAGAGGTTCTGAAAGGAGCTTCGGAAGAAGCAGAAGCAGCTGGACGTGACGGAGGAGCGCTGCTTTCAGTTTGGCGCTGACTATGTCCCGAAGAAGGCCCATGGCCTGAACTGAGATTATAAGCAGTTGCTGGACGACAGCCTGGAGGATCATATCGGCCGTCCAGCAGTCGAAGTCCCTTTTGTCTCCTCCGGCGAAGATGAAGAGCTCTCGGATGAAGACCCTCAAGCCTAAGCCTTCAGCACTGAGGTGCTTGACATGACGGAATATGATCTTGTTACGAAGTTTGCCGTTGGTGTTTCCATGGTCGTACCCAACTGTTGCAGCGGCATTCTTCGTTCATCTTCTTGTATTTTTATTTTTTATAATCGGTACTTTTTTTGTAATTGGTACTCCTTTCTTCGAGCTTTTGTAATTTAACTAGCCTTCTGGTTTTTATATTTTAATGCATCTTTCGTCAGCATTGTCTTACTGCATTTAATAGTTGTATCTTTGGCTTCATTCGCCTTAACAATTAAAACGAATCGCCTCTTCGGCATTATTGATGCCTTAACGATTTTAATGAAATGAATTGTATTTTTGGCTTCATTCGCCTTAACAATTTTAATAATTTTGAATAAAATAAATCGTATCTTCGGCTTATTCATTTGCCTTAACGATCTTATCGAATTGTATCTTCGGCTTCATCTGCCCTATCAATTTTAATAATATGAATTGTATCTTCGGCTTTATCTGCCTTAACAATTTTAATGAAGTGAATTGTATCTTCGGCTTTATCTGCTTAACAATTTCAATTTTAATAAAATGAATCGTATCTTCAGCTTATTTATTCGCCTTAACAATTTTAATGAAGTGAATTGTATCTTCGGCTTTATCGGCCTTAACAATTTCAATTTTAATAAAATGAATCGTATCTTCGGCTTATTTATTCGCTTTAACGATTTTATCGAATTGTTGCCTTATTACCCCCTACGGCCCCAAGGGTTAAAGGCCGAAGTTGACTTCGGGCTGTTAACCCTTTTCTGGATGTAGACGAAGGAACAGGGATGTTGATCTTTCAGTGATTGCCCCTAGATCAGCATGTCATGGCTCGTTCGTCCCAGAGGAGGTCTTCTTCGGGATTGCCCCTAGACCTGGTTTTGGGTTTAATTTTGAATACCTGATTGAGGCTGAAGGACCATGTTCTTCTTTTGATCACCCCGGGACAGGGGTTCCTAGGCCTTTTTAATATCAAATAATTAAGGGAAGACGAATGATAGGACGTTATTCCAGGATTGCCCCCTTAAGGCCCTTAATTCGTGTTTATCAATTGCCCCTTTTGTTACATGTTTAATTATCAAATTGGATAAAAAGGTGGCCGAATGGTTTATCTTCTTCGGGATCTCCCTCAGATGATACTCGGCCGGCCGCGGCATGTGCCAATAAAGAAATGTGACTGAATATGCTTCTTTATTTAGTCGAATTATTTACATTTTTTGAATAGAATTCAAATACAAACTTTAAAAAAAAATTCTTACTGATAAATTTTTCGAAGGCGACTGGCATGCAAAGTGTTTTTGATCACCTCGTCGGACAGCGTTTCAAGCTTGTATGTTCCCGGGCGAATGACCTCGATCACCTTATAAGGCCCTTCCCAGTTGGGCTAAAGCTTTCCTTGTTTGACCGGCATGGATGCGGCCAACTCCCTTAGGACTAGGTCTCCTATTCCGAAGGACCTTTTCTTTACATTGGAGTCATAGTGTTGTGCCGCTTGTAGTAAATACCTCATGTTCCTTTGATGTGCAGCTTCTCTTTCCTCCTCCAGTAAGTCTACGTTTGCCTTCAACCCGAAACTATTAGTTTCCATATTGTAGGTCTCGTTTCGGTATGATTCCAAGCCCACTTCAACAGGAACTAGGGCCTCGGTTCCATAGGCCATTCTGAAAGGAGTTTCTCCCGTTGATGTCCTAGGGGTGGTTCGGTAAGCCCATAAGATCCAAGGGAGTTCTCCCGCCCATCTTCCTTTGGCCTCGCCCAGCCTCTTTTTTATTCCTCGGAATATCACTTTGTTTGCCACCTCGATTGCCCCATTTCCTCGCGGGTGGGCGACTGAGCTAAATTTCTGTTCAATTCCGAAATGGTGCAAGGACTTGCGGAATTTGTTTCCAATAAACTGAGTTCCATTATCTGAGATGCATGTTTTTGGAATGCCAAATCGGAGAATGACCTGTTCTAGGAAGAACTTTTTCGCGGCTTCTTCGGTTATGGAGGACAGAGGACGGGCTTCGACCCATTTAGTCATATAGTCGATGGCGATTATGCAGTACTTCGCTTGCTTCGTGCTAGTAGGCAGTATGCCAACTATGTCCACGGCCAATACGGCGAATGGAATAGGGCTTAGTACAGAGGTCATTTCTTCTGGGGGCTTTTTCGGGACGGTGGCGAACAACTGGCACTGTACACATCTTTTTGCATAGTTGCTGGCATCAGCCCTCAGAGTGGGCCAGAAGAATCCCTGTCGGAGAATTTTAAAGGCGAGCGACCGGCCAGCCAGGTGCTCGTCGCAAATTCCTTCGTGCACTGCCTCCAGAGCCTGTTGCTGTTCTTCGTTGTTCAAACAGCGCAAAAGAGGTTGACTGACTGATCGGCGATACATCCGCCCATTGATTACTGTGTAGTTCGATGCTCTGTATTTAATTTTCAGTGCCTCCTTTCGGTCGGGTGGTAGAATGCCTTTCTCCAGAAAGTTCCTGAGGGGGGTCATCCAGTCGCTTCCCTGGTGGATTTCAAGACATTCTTTCTTTTCGATCGAAGGCATCTTGGCTTCGGTGAGGTAAATAGAACCAGTTAAGTTCTGTGTCTCGACCGAAGCTAGCTAGGAATGGGCATCTGCCTTAGAATTGTTCTCTGTGCCAATTTGACTTAGTTCAAAGATTTTAAATGATAAAGAAGCATCATGTACCTTGGCAACATAGGCTTTCGTTCGGGGATCTCTTTGCTCATATTCCCCTATGAAGTGTTTCACGACCAACATGGAGTCGCTGAAGGCCCTTAGGTGTTTTGCCTCAAGGTTTCGGGCCAACTTCATCCCTGCGAGGAGGGCCTCATATTCGGCCTCATTATTTGTCAAAGGGAAGTCGAACCTTATGGCTTGGCATATCTGAAATCCTTCGGGGCTGGAGAGGATCAAGCCGGCCCCACACTTTTTTCCGGCTACCGACCCATCTAAAAAAAGCTTCCACTTTCCTGGGATCCGGATTAGTTGTTCATTAGGTGAAAGATCCTTCGGGCCCGATAATGTGCATTCAACCATGAAGTCGGCCAAAGCCTGGGCCTTAATGCCGTTCGGGGAACGTATTCGAGATCAAATTCCCCGAGTTCGATGGACCATGCTATGACTCTCCCAGAGGCTTCGGGCCTAGTCAAAATCTTCTTCAGAGGTTGGCTGGTGACAACTTGGACCGTCCGCCCTTGGAAATAATGACGCAATTTTCGGGAGGCCATAACCAACCCATATGCGAATTTTTCGGCGTTGAGGTACCTTGTCTCTGCGTCCTTGAGGACATGGGACACGTAGAACACATGATGTTTGTAACGCCCCCAAATCCGGGGTCAGAGGATTTGGTCGTCACTATGAAACCTCAATCCAAATTAACCTTAAAAGATATTGGGTGTAGTTTTGGGTCATATTATCAGAAAAGGGCAGAAACGGAATTGGGAATGGGGGTTAGGGTTTTGAACAATCAAAACCGGGTCGGGTTTTAAAATGAAATCGGGTCGGGAAGCGGGTCGGCCAAGAACAGGCAAGAACTCGCCGGAGTTCTGCCCAGATTCCGGCCGGCCACCACCACTCCGGCTAGTTCCGATCGGGGGGAAAACAGGATCGTTCCAATCGATTCCTGCACCAAAATCATCTTTCTCAAAATCCAAAATATTTAGTTAATTAATTTTATTTTATAATTAATTATTTAATTTATCAATTAATTTAAATATTAATTGATTAATTAATTTAATTAGTTATTAATTAATTTTAATTGATTATTTAATTAGATTTAATTATTTATTTTGATTTAAAAATTTCTGAAAAATAGTTTCGAGCTTTAAAATATTATTTTAAATTATTTTCCGAGCTCGATAATTCTTATAAAATTATTTTCGGGTGTTTGAGCCCTATTTTTTAATTATTAAATGATTCGGAGACCATTTTAATTCCGAAAAATGTTCAAAAATTCATATTAAATCAATCGTTCGTCCGTTTAATACGAAAAGAACGCGTACAGACTCAGAAAAATATTCTGCTTTCAATAAAAATACTTTCGAGACCCAAATCCTTTTGTTTCGAAAGGTCGCTTGTTTTACGAATGATTCTGAGTCGATTATTGATCGAAAAAATCATATTTTGACCTGATTTCAGTTTTAAACGTATCGAGTCGAACCTTTTGACGAACTGAGTCATATGTGATATGAATTATGTGATACGTGGGTTATGTGCTTATGTGCTATGTGAATTATGTGTGTATGTGGATCAAGGGTCCTGTGTTTGTCTGTTATATTTATGTGTGGGCTATCGTATGGGTAGACGATAGGGTTTTGACGCGTAATTCGTCGAGTAATTATCGATTAGACGATTAAAGTTTTATATTTTAATTATAGATGCGGATCTCTCGAGTTGATCGGGACAAGATGTTGGATAAAGAGTAAGACGAAATGACATTGGATATCTGGCTTCTAGCAATCGCAGGAGCAGTATATCGGTGAAGTGTTGAAAGGAAGGACGGTGATATTTTGAGACGGAATGTCAGAATAGATGCGGTTTTGCGAGTGTGACTAACTGCTAAAACCCAAAGGCAAGTATCCCTATAATCACTTATTGTTTAAGTGATATTTATTTTAAATCTTCTTATGCAAGTATTGCTTTTCCTATTTTCAAGTTCAGAATAGCTAAATATTCTACATATCGCTGAGTTAAATGCTTATTATGCAAATACTCATCTGCTAAGTGATTTTATGTATTAAATTACCGGATTTATAAATGTTTTGGATATTGAGAATTATTGAAAAGAGTTTTAAAAGGAAGTGAAAAGTGAAAAATTTATTTGTGGAATTTGGATATCTTGTTTCTAGAACTGTAACCTTAAAAGATCTTGGATTAGATGGGGTCATTTATGTTAAATATCTTCCGCTGGCATTTATTTATTGATTTAACAAGTTAAGTTGGATTGAGATTTTATAGTGACGACCAAATCCTCTGACCCCGGATTTGGGGGCGTTACAATGTTGATTACCTTCATAGTTTTTCACAAGGACGGCCCCCAGAGTTCTGTCGGACACAACTAGATAAAGCTGAAGAGTTTCATTTGGATCGGGCCTCATCAAGAGTGGTGCCTTTGTCAAATATTCTTTTACTTCTTCGAATGCCTTTTGGCATTCGGGCCCCCACTCAAAATTCTTTGACCCTTTGAGCACGGCGAAGAAGGGAAGTGCTTTCTCGGCTGACCGGGAAATGAAACGCCAAAGAGCGGTGAGCCGGCCTGTCAATTTCTGTATATCTCTGATGCATTTGGGAGGTTCCATATTGATAACTGCTTCAATCTTCTTCGAGTTCGCCTCTATTCCCCGGGCGCTGACCATGTACCTAAGAAACTTTCCACTAGAGACTCTGAAGGTACATTTGTTCGGATTGATCCTTATGTTGTTCTTTCGGAGCGTTTCGAAGCATTCCTTTAAGTCTTCGGCATGATCTCGGAATAGTGATTTTACTATCATATCATCCACGTATGCTTCCATGTTCCTCCCGATCTGCTCTTTAAAGACCTTGTTCACCATTCGCTGGAATGTGGCTCAAGCGTTCTTCAGTCCGAAGGGCATTTTAATATAAGCATAAGTCCCCTTCGGAGTTATGAACGCTGTCTTGGGCACATCTCTATCATTCATAGCAATTTGATGATAACCAGAAAAAGCGTCCAAAAAACTAAGTACCTCATATCCTGCCGTTGCATCTATCAGTTGGTCGATGTTAGGCAAGGGGTAGTGATCCTTCGGACATGCCTTATTGAGATCCGTGTAATCCACACACATCCTCCATTTTCCATTCGACTTCTTCACAACCACCACATTGGCTAGCCAGTCGGGATACTCGATTTCTTCGATAAATTTGGCTTCTAACAATTTTTCCACTTCGGCTTCTATTACTTTCTGTCGTTCGACAGCAAATGTCCTCTTTTTCTGCTTTACCGGCTTGGCCTCGGGCTGCACATTCAAGTAGTGCGTTGCCGTCTTGGGATCCAATCCGGGCATATCTTCCGGCCCCCAGGCGAACACATCATAGTATTGCTGGATGACAGCTATTACCTTTGCCTTCAGATCCGCCCCCATGTTTTTTCCAATCCGAACCATCTTTCCCGAATGGCCCGCGTACAATTCCACTTCTTCGGTCTCTGCTGCGGGTTCAGCAATCGGGCTCGAGAGATCGGCCCCAAATTTTTCCAGCTCGATGTTCAATGTTTCCCGGCTTCCGCTGGGTTCGGATTCAGCCCGCTTCCTCTTCCCGGTTCCATCTGGTCCTTCATATTCCTGATCCTTCTCAAGGTCTTCGAGTATTATGATTCGGGCGATTTTCTGATCGCCCCTCATTTCTCCTACCCTTTTTTCAGTGGGGAACTTGAGTTTGAGGTGGGGTATAGACTCCACTACTTCAAAGGTTGATAAGAAGGGCCTGCCAAATATTGTATTGTACGGGCTTTCAATCCGAACCACATAGAACTTCACCAGCTTTTCGACGGTATACAGCAACTTGCCCAGGAGGACCGGAAGAGTAATAATTCCTTCAAACTGAATAGGATATCCTCCGATGGCATAAAGGGGAGCCTCGTTACAGGGCTCTAGTTGCTCTCCCGCCAAGTTCATCTTGCAGTAGGTTTTGTGGAACAGTATGTTGGCCGAGCTGCCTGTATCCACCATCACTTTCCATATCTTGTTCTGCCCGATGATGGGATTGATGATTAGAGGGTCCTCGTGCGGGTGAATGACATCCTCGTAATCTTCAGTGCTGAAGGTCATGGGCATGTGGGGCTTTGCCTATCCGAATTGATACAGATTTTACACCTGTCGGGCATACTTCTTCTTTGCTGTCTTGCTATCCTTATCCAGGATGCTTCCCTCAGATATAGTTTTTACTTCGCCCCTTATTCTGTCCCTTCGCTCTGGCTCATCGGCCTCTACTTCCTCCTCTTGGTTCTCCTTCGGCCTCAACCTATCTCTCAGATCTCGGGCGAACTGATTAAGCCCGCCGTATTTGATCATGCGCTCAATGAGCTTTTTGAGGTGATAGCATTCATCGGTGTTATGCCCCTTGTCCCTGTGATAGTCGCAGTACTTATCGGGGTTTTTCTTGTGGTTCGGGACCTTCATCTTGGCGGGGCGAACAAACCCTGGCTTGCCCTTTATCTCACGGAGAATCTTGGAGATCAGCGCATTCAAATGGAGTGAACACGGCCGAATCTCTATCTCGACGCCGTTCGGCCCCACGATCTGTTTCTTTCCTTCCTTCTTTCCTGCTATCCCTCTGGTCAGATCCTGATCTTGAGCCCTCATATCTGTCGGCTCGCTTTGATCGGTCATCCCTTCTTGAGTCTTTATATCCTCCAATACTTTCCATCTTTCGGCCAATATTCTCGCCTCTTACATATATATCATTCAGGGATTTTGGGGGAAAATCGTAAATAGATGAGCGAAGCTTTTTACCTTTATAGGGGTCTAGTCCCGCCGTTAGGAAGCCCATTGCTTTGATTTTATCCAGGTTAGTGACCATCCCCGCTTCTTCCTTGAACCGAGCGAGATAATCCCCCAGCTCTTCATTCGCCCTCTGTCGAAAGTGGACCAGGGCTTTAGTATCCTTCGCCTTTCAGTATCCTTCGCCTTTCGAAAGTGGACCAGGGCTTCAGTAACTCAATCTCTTGTGTTACAACAGGTTCTCGATCGGGCCTCCTATCACCGAACATGGCCTTCTCTAAGCGATTGAGCCTGAGGCGGGATCCATCAGGCTCCTCATCTGAATCAGAAGAGTAAGGTTGCTTAGTCCTCTTCCTTCTGGGATGCGAATCAGAGTCAGACTCATCTTCTTCGTCATATGCCCTACGTTCCCTTATATCTTTATGTACTCTGCCGGTCTCGTCGGCCCGCATCGCCTCCCTCAAGGTTCGTTCTTGCAGTTCAATTTCCTCCCTCTGTAGTTGTAGGGCTTTCAGTCGGAGCGCATCAGCTTCTCTTTTCTTGGCTCGCGCTTCCGCTTCTTTGTCAATCTGATCAACTTTGGTCTTACCCTTCTCCGCGGCCTTTTCCGCCCGGATCTTTAGGAGTAAGACCTCTTCTTTAGGGGTTAGTGTGATAACCCCGTCCTCGTCGATTAGGGAGGACGATTGTCCTTTGTCGGTGAAACCAGGCGGCGGTGAATGTTCATGAATTATTTCTGTCATAGTCTCGTTCTCAACTTGTAACTCTCGTATGTCCCCACAGTCGGCTCCAAATGTTACGCCCAGATCCTTCCGGTAACTTGAATAGGCTTCGGCTGCCTTCGAGGTGGCTTCGGCCGTACCTGAAAGTGAAGAGAATGCGAGGGTTTGTACCCCCGATTCACCTCCGGTGTGAGAATCAGAATCTGGCTGTAAAAGTAGGGTAATAATACAAGAAAAGTAGAGTATTTACGAGAATGTGTGTATATTTTGTCTTACTTCACCAGGGTTTTTATACCTAATTCTGCTTTAAATGCCGGCCGTTACCAATCATTAAGGAGGGAGTGAAATGGGGGCGTTATGTCCCTTGTTCTGTCCAACGGTCTGCAAGTAGTGGGTCTCGGCCTGGACTTTCGTGGGCCGTTTCTCGGGCGTGGAGGTCCTTCGGCCCAGTACCTTAACTGCTTATTTGGCCTTCGTTCAATGGGCCTGGTTGGGCCTATAACCAACAGGTTGCGGATCAGCCTTTTTTGGTTTGGTTTTATCCGATTTTATCCGGTTTCGGTTCGGTTTGAGTTTTGAATCGTTTTTTTTCAGTATATTAGTACGAATGTACGAGAAAATGGCGGAAAGAGGATAAGGGAGTATACGGGCGTGTGATAAACACACTATGATGTAAAAGTAAGACAGGGCACTAGGCCAGTTAGTTGAGTACAGGGAGGTCAGCCGATGAAGCGGTCGGTCCCCTCAATCCCTCCCTATTGCCAGCTAACATTTTGCACACGTGTCAATTTTCGATGCCACCACACAACCTACCCCACTATTAATAGCTGGGGACCTTAGCAGGCCCGCACAGTAAGGAGGGTGTACATTACCAAGCAATTTCACGTGGTGGGATGTAGTGGCCCACTTTTTATGTGGCCCCTGGTTTCTCGAACGGCCGTTGATTTATCATTTTTTTAGTTTCTTGAGTTTTTGTTAGATGTGGACCCCGACTTCCAAATCCACCACTATGATTTTGGGTCCCATTGACCACCCCCTTCCTTGAACCTACCTTAGTCACGTGCATAATCAAACATCACGTGCTCCCCAAGTCCGAGGAGCTTTGTTGCCATTTTTCATACGAGCTATAAACAGAACACTGGTTATAAGGATCATAAAATATACTTAATTTATAAAATAATTATGATAAATTATCAAAAATATTATTATTTTTAAATTTATTTATGATTTTACAACTTTTTAAAAATATTTGTACGGTTACCAATCAAAAGCAACCACATATACAATTTTTTTTACAATTTCTGAAAATTAACTGCATTGTTTATTATATTCGAGTTTGCATGGAGTTACATGATCATATTTTTGTAAAATATTTTGAAAATTTGTTTTTTTACAAATGAAAACTTCAAGAAAAATATTTTTGCAATAATAACTTTAAAATTTTGTATTTTTCTTAAAACCCCATAATTAATTCCCCTTTTAAACAAAAAGCAAAACTCTGGATGTAAATTCTAAAAATAACAATTTTATACGTTAAAATATGCGAAAAATTTAAATAACAAACGCATCTAAAGGAGATCTATACTATATTATAATAGACGAAACATTAAAAGTTTGGTAGTCGGTCGGTCGGTTAGTACTTACTGAAATTATTTATTTACCCCTAATTATTATTCTAATTCTAATTGGTCCGTTGGTGTTAATTTCAATTAGATCTTATTGATATTGGAGTCAATTTCCTCCACCAATTTAAATTTTGTTTCATATCCAACTCTATATCATTATTAATTGATATTAAAGTCAACTTCTTATATCAATTTTAAATTTTAATTCATATTTAGTTGTATATTATTCTTCGGACTAAAATAAATATAATTAGTTGAATTTAGTTGATGTAATTTGCACCGGATTAAGAAAAAATAATAAACAATACAAATCCGTCTAAAAAATTATACTATTGAATTAGGATAAACGAAATAATATATATTAATCATCCAA
The DNA here is from genome assembly GCF_009905375.1 of Apium graveolens. NCBI lineage: Eukaryota > Viridiplantae > Streptophyta > Magnoliopsida > Apiales > Apiaceae > Apium > Apium graveolens. The sequence continues at coordinate 244,088,877 of NC_133650.1, read as the reverse complement.
AAATATTTAAAATATAATTCAACCAACTAAAATAAATCACATATATTAATTATTCGGGCTAAAACAAAACTATTTTATTGATCCGGACATAAAAAATTAAAATTAAACTAAATTTAAATAGTTAAATTTGGTCATAGTATTGGGTGTCGAGTTAAAATAAAATTAAGTAAATCACTAATACAGTATGAATTAAATTAATATCAGATCAAACATAATTAATATATTATTGATATAAACCAAAAATTAACTTTTAACTAAACATAATAATTATTATTTTTAAAACACACATAAAATTATCAATAAAACTATATCATTCAATCAGTACTATTATATTGTTCAAATAACTATTATAATTTATCGCTTAAGTAATAACATCTCAAAAATAATTTTTTTTTAAAGTTTCAACATAATAAAAACATTATATTTTTATTGTCAAAAAACTATAAAATCACTATAATAATATTTTTAAAAAATTATGAACATATATTTATATTAATATAATTATCAAGAAATCATATCATTTAGAAAGGTAGAAATAAAAAAATTAATGAACAAATTTAAAAAACTCAATTGAAGATATTTTTGTTTAAAAATTATATAAGACTAAAAAGATTTGCGCATCTGTGTATCGCTATCGCACGAATTTTAAGTTAGTTAGTAAATGATGAACTAAACTATCCACAACATGTCATAAAAGCAGTTTTTACAAATATTCATTTTTCCTTGCCCGAAAGAGAAAACACTTTTCATCTGATTTTTTTTTAATCGTTTCTTTTGCATGTAAAAGAATCAGAACTTTGTAACAGTAATTTGTTGCAAATTCCATTCATAGTCCATACATGGCTCATGGCTCTAATCCAAATATCAGAATCATCATCACAATTTTTCCATCGGTAAACCTTCCCTAACATTTCGACAACACACAATCCACAACACTAAAACAAACCTCGTCATACATCTAAAACCCTAAAACGCTAGCTAAAAACATGGGTAAACAAAAAAAAAACTAAGAATCAGAGGATGGTTGTTTGTCATCAGCACTGGAAGTAGAACAGCCAGCCATAAACTGAAGCTCTCTCTTATCATAAACATCCATCGAACCCGCCATTGTCGAACACGAACCAGACTCCGCCATCATCGCCACCGGATGCATCGAAACATAATCCGATACAGGCCTCCCTGTTACATTAAAAACAGGCGTTGCCCCTGCTGGAAATGCCCACAAATGACCCTGATTCATCCCACCCCCACTCCCCGGTGGAAACATAAAGAAGGCCCCACCAGGAAACCCGTTGGACCCCACCACTCCAGTGGCCCCCCACATCGCAGGCATTATCGGAGCCACTGGCGCAAAACTAGACGCCCCAACCGAAACCAAACCCGAACCATTTTCCTCACCAACATCAATAAACTCGCTATTACACGGCCGTTTCCTCTTCTTCGCATCAGCCTCAGGCGCCGGTGATGTCGTAGGAATCTTCAAAGTCCCGTTTACGTTCACCGCAATCGCCGGAATAGTCCCGGTCCCGGTAGCTTTAATAATCTCCGGTTCAGCCCGTTCAAGTAACCAACGAATAGTCTCGCCATCAGACTTATGACCCAACTCTCTCGTTAACTGAAAAATCCTAGCAGCACAAGTCGCCGGCATGCGTATTCTCCGGCCACGACCTTCAACTTTCGTATGCCTATCCTTGGAAGCCCTCCTCGAAGTTTGTGCCACAATGGTTTTCTCCTGAACCGGAACAATCATAGACCGGGCCAATTCATCTTCAGACGGTTCTTGTTTAGGAACCGGAACCATATCAACGGCTGAGATAGTGTACAAAGTGGGGTCCCCAAGTAACGGATCAGATGGGACATCATCATCACCTTCTTCATCTTCTTCAACAGCTCGAAACTCCTTGTTATTGTGTTCAATAGATGATGATGATGCCATGGTGTTGATATTTGATAATATTTTGTTAAAATGATTTGGGGAGAGATGAAATGAAAATTTGTGTACAGTGTTTAGGGGGTAAGTATGGTGGGGAGACCCACTTGATTTAAGAATCCTACACGGCAAAGGGACCCTCGAACCCTAGAATGGGTATATAGAGAGCATTAAACAAATCGACGGCTCACAACTCATCTCACTGTTGGTGCCTAGATGAAACGTGGGCGCTTTGGCTCGTAATTAAATCATCCTACTTTTTTCATGGAAAACGTAATGCCTCGGATTTTTTATTATCCGTGTAACTGATTTGTTATCTCATATTTTCAAAATTTATAATATCTGACATATTTAGTTTAGATTTTATAATATTTCAAAGATATTTTAGGTGTGGATTTGTTTAATATCTAGGAAGATATGTTTAATTTAGATTTTATATTTAGTGGGTATTTATGGTATTTAAAAACTTGTCTTATAAATCATTCAATTTTGTTGGACTTTATAATATTTCAAAGATATTTTAGGTGTGGATTTGTTTAATATCTAGGTAGACATATTTAATTTAGATTTCAAAGACTATATTAATACGATAATGATTGATGAATTTTATAAAAAAAAATTAAAAGAATAAACTGATTTCATTAATCAATCAAGTAGTTTATCGATACATCACCTACTTTTTATTAATATGATATTTATAAAATTTAAAAAGAGAAATTTATGGAGATCATATTTTTACCGGAGACCACTTATGTTCTGCAATCAAAACACTATCAAATATATTATTTTGTGAAGTATATTTTACGAATATCACTAATTTATTAAAATTGTTGAACATCATTTAAACTTAATAAGTATAATGTGTATATTCTGTAATTTGAACAAATCTTCTGGAAATTGAACATGTTTCGTAAAATAAAATATTTTGTAATGTTCAACATTTGGTACATGTATGATGTTCAAGATTTTGAATAAAATAATGATCTTTGTAGAACATAATTCGCAAAATAATATATATTTTTTTATCGTAAATAACTCGCAGCCGCTATTTTTCGGGTGCACAATGGATATACCCTACAAGTAGGCCACATTTAAGCGACATGCTCCGACTCAGGAGACATAATCATAAATTCTCCTACCGTGAGATTTAAACCTGTGACCAAGAGGATAGTTATTCCCTCATTAACCAACTGAGACAACCCTTGCGGGTCAAAATAATATGTTTTGCAATGTTTTTATGCAAGATTTTAGTTGATCTTTGTGGTCTCCAACAAAAACGTGGTTTCCATATAACTTGACTCAAATTTATAATATATGAGATATTTAATTTAAATTTAATATTTGGTGGTATTTATGGTATTTAAAACGTATCTTATAAATCGGTCAATTTTGTAAGACTTTATAATATTTTAAAGAAATTTTAGGTTTGGATTTGTTTAATATCTAGGTAGACTTAATTTAGATTTTCAAAAACTATATTAATACAATAACGATTGATGAATGTTAAAATCTATTTTTTTCAAAGAAGAACTAATTTTATTAATCACAGGTAGTTTTCAATACATCAATGAATCCCAAATTTTTATCACTCACACGTCAAATACGATCAACTAAAAAATAAGAAAAACCTAACTAGAAAATCAATTACTTTATTTGTGAACCGTTTTGCAAAACGAACATAAATATTTCTGCTACTTAAATCCTTAAGCAGATTCTTGCACTAACTGATTATTCTACCAAATTAAGATAGAATAGTATGAGAACTCTCCAAGGCTTTACACCACCACCAAATAATCTGTATATATCACCATATTATTATGATGTGGCTGATTCGTCCAACTTAAACCTTCACACACACCCATAGCCTCTGTATTTTTTTAGGAAATATTGTCGATGTACCACTTCGATTTAGTCTCTAGTATCTTGCCCCTGTTGTTTCCTACGACTAGTTTCGACTGTATTGATTTGAAAATTCAAATATTGCAGTGTCACAATTAATCTTAAAAGTATTTTCTTTATGTAAAGTCCAACGCTAAAGTATTTTTTTTATGCAAGTCCAACGCTAACTACCATCCTGATTGATCATAAGACCAAGAATTTCTATGATTTGTCCAAAGATTTTTTTTCATTGGTTAAGAAAAATTCTAGTTGAGACCACAACTTCTCCTACCTCCAAACCACGTTTATTCCATCACAATTCATTCTTTCCCTTCCATAGTGAACATCATAACATCGATTTAATCGATATTCCACTTATCAAAAGTCAACACAATCCAATCAAAATATTATGTCCGAGAGCTATCTAAATTGTGGTCATATAAATGATACCAGCAGGCTCGAGCAAAGGTACAAGGTAATAAGGCATGCGAAATAGTTTCTGGATCCATCTGGCATTGTGGACAAAGATAATCTATATTAACCTGTTTAGATTGGAGTTGCACCTTGGTGGGTAAACAACCCGTAGTAACAATATTACATACACATTAATTTGGTTATTTTGATGTTGCAACAACACATAATGAGACTTGATTGGATAGTTTCTCATCCTCTGTTAACTCCAAAAATAAATGTCACTGTCATTGTTATTAAGTTGAATCATAAGAGTCAAATGGGCATCATGTTCCTCAAACATAGCATGAATTAAATATACATTGCACTTTTTCTCCCTCTATTTCGAACAAAGTTGACACAGTGGTGCCATTTTGAGGTTCGTTCTTCATAGTTACAAAAGCATTACTTGCATATGGCAGCCAATGATCCTCTGAAATACAAACACAACACTTGGACTGCCACATAATTTAACAGCTAAAAAATTACTATTTGGATAGTACCGTGACTTAAATACCCTAGCCACGAGATTCTCAGGATTCGTTACCAGTCTCCACGCTTGTTTTCCTTAAATAGTGATATTAAAATTGTGTAAATGCCTAAACCCAAGCCCTCCTGCTATATTTGGTTGACATATACACTCTCACGATATTTAATGAATGCTTTTATTTTTCTTTGCCGAAGATCTCCACCATTATTTATACATGTTTATCTCCATTTCCCTGCACATATCCAATGGTAGAAGAAAGATAGACATAACGTAATTAGGTGTTGTTTGTTCCACCGATTTCAAGTGTATCTTCTTGCCACCTTTCGTTAACATTCTACCTTATTAGCTATTAACTCTATCAACCATTTTTTCTTTCAAATAAACCAACATTGTTGATTTCTTCCTCCCAACAAAATTTGGTAGACCGGGATAATGACGCCCTTTTTTTGCTTATACAAACTTTAAGGTCACATATATTTATTATTTACACGCGGTATGAACATTACGATTAAAAAACACACTTGATTTATGTTAACTAATCTTCTGTCTCAAGGCTCTCTAAAATATATTCAGCATATTCACTACTCTAGAAGCCTCTTTAGTTGTAGCTTTGTAGAAAATATAGGAATCATCTGCAAAAAGTATATGGGAAATAATCACGGCTCCTCTAGTAACCTTCATGCATCCTAACAATCCATTACTCTCAAACCTTTTCAGAATCGTTAAGAATCTCTTTGTGCATATCATAAACAAATAAGAAGATAAATGATCTCGTTGACAAAATCCTCTACTAGGGATAATGTCACAAAATTCCACAAATTATATAATTTATGGAAGTTACATTTACATAAGTTTACTCAAAATAACAGGGAGTTATCCCAACTCCACTTTATATTACGCTTTACTCATATCCAATTTTATTGGCATGCATTCTTGTTTCTCTATCATATTTGTTTTCATATAATACATCACCTCATGTGCAATCATAACATTGTCAGTGATTAAATAACTAAGTATAAAAGCACTTTGATTTTCAGAGATGACTTGTCCGATTACTTCCTTCAACCTTTTAACAATGACCTTAAAGACCAATTTGTAAATCACATTACACATAGAGATTGGCCCTAAATCTTCCACTAGCATCAGATTTGACTTTTTCGGGACTAGATATATATTTATATATGTAAGTTTGTCTTCGAATGTGCTAGAATCAAAGAATTAATGAACCACCCTCGTGATGTCGTTTCCGAGCATATGCCAATGTTTTTTTAGAAGTCAGGACTCATGTCGTCGAATCCTTGAGACTTATCAGAATGTATATGAAACAATGTAATCTTGACTTATATATATTGTACTAATTTTAAAAAGTGAATATTATACACTGTTGTTACTGGGTTGTGCATATAGTCTACCACACTTCTCCATTTTTATCTGAAGCTTTGAATGGGTTGTTAAAATACGATATCATGGGTTCTTGCATACATGTGTCCATAGGGCTGTTCACGAACCGAGCCGAGCCGAGTTTTGATCGAACAGAGCTGAACTTTAATTTTTTTTCTGACGAACCGAGCCGAGTCGAGCTTTCTTATCGAACAAAAATCGTGTTCGAGCTCGAGCTCGTTAACTAACGAGTCGAACACGAGCTTGTTCGCGAACATAAACGAGCCGAGCCGAGCCGGAAAAAATTCTGGTCAACTGATGTTTGACTGTGAAAATAACTTATCAAATAAATTTATTTTTTTTTGAAAATTTGGTTATATCACTAAAATATATATATCTTGACATCCATACGGTTGGATCGAGGGAAAATATTTTTAAAAAAATCGAAACACTAATTAATGACTAAACACTAGTAAGTGCCTAAGTCGTAATAGTCAAACTAATACTTGACTGTTAAAATAACAAACCAAATAAAATTATTTTGGTCTGAAAATTTGGTTTTATCATTGAAATATATTTATTTTGACATCCATACGGTTGGATCATTTAGAAATAATTTTAAATAAGTCGAGATACTAATGCAGGACTAAACACTAGTTACGAGTACTAGTCAAACTAATGTTTGACTGTTAAAATAGGAAATCAAATAAAATTATTTTGATCTGTAACTTTGGTTATATCAATAAAATATATATATATATTATGACATCCATACAGTTGGATCAATATAAAATATTTTTAAAATAATCAAAACAACGAATCAGGATTAACCACTAGTTACTGTAATAATCAAACTAATACTTGACTGTTAAAATAACAAACCAAATAAAATTATTTTGATCTGAAAATTTGGTTATGTCATTAAAATATATTTATTTTGACATCCATACGGTTGGATCAATTAGAAATAATTTTAAACAAGTTGAGATACTAATACAGGACTAAACACTAGTTACCAGTACTAGTTCCTACAGTCTGAATCTTACCAGAGAAAATTTGAAATTCTTGATGCACATGCCTTGCGGACTTTTTACATAATAAAAGAAAGAGTGGGTCAATGAGCTCATACGCTATGCTCTGATATGAAGTTTTATGGTAAGAACAATAACGAAGTAGAGACTGGAGAGATTAGCAAAAAGAAAACGAGAGTAGAAACTGGAGAGTAATACCTGATATACCAATATGACAATTTCATTTCATTTTCTGACATATATATTGAAATTGTTACTGGACTAACAAGTAATAATCTCATTTCTAAAGTCCTGCTAAGTAATAATCTCATTTTTTAAATCTGTGCTTTAACATCGTAAGTAGTTCAACCTAAGCACTACTATAGCCATCCGAGGCACCTATTAAGATTGATACAGGATGAATGGATGATGTTATTGGAGAGGATGTTGTATGTTATTTCTGCAGCAAATCAGTTATTGACTCTACTGTATATACAAACACTATTGATGCTATTCCCAAACAAAAAAACACCAAATTCACAACCACCGCCTCCTTGATCTCAGAACATGCCTTAATAATAAATATTGTGTCGTTTGTTATTGTAATGTATTTTACAACACATACTGGATGAAGTAGGAAGCCTTCTTTACTTCAGATGCTTCTTTTCAGGAACATAAGTACTCTTTATTTTTATGCACCCTCGACTATTCAAGGATTTCAAGCTCCTGCTTATCACCATGATACCATCACCCTCTCAATCTTGTGTACCCTATTCCTGATATTCTTGTGTACCTTGATTTATAGTCTAGATAACTCATAAGTTTGAACTCTGAAACAACACGAGTTAGAAATTAATTTGAGTTATGTTTGGTTTTATTTTGCAAGGATGAACAGGTGGGAGAAGTTGAAGTTCGAGTTAGAAATACGAAGCTGCTGTAACTTTATTTTGGTTTTAAAATTTTTAGATTGGAATCTCAACTCGACTAAAGGAGTATATATGTTATTATGTTGGCACTCCACTTGGAAGTTGAAACTTGAAAAAATGGCAGTTTGAACCTATGTCTGTGTATTTCTTTTAAATTTGTGATTGTTCTTGCCTGAACTAAGTGATGTAACTCATGATTGATAACATTTTTTTATGAATTATTGGTTATGTAGTTCTAATAATTGTGCTATTGTTGTGTTGTGTGGTGCTTGGCTTTAAGGTTTTTCAGGAAGCACAAATTAAGCTTGTATATTTAAGGAAAATGTAAACCAAATACTTTTCTTGCTCCTGCTGCTTCACCATCTGTAGCTTTCTTATTTTTTAAGAATTCGAAAAAATCTGCAACTTTCACAGTAGCTTAGCAATCCAGTAGATATCTTGCAGCATGTCCAGAGGTGTTCAAATAAAAGGAATGTATTAGATTAAAATTTAGTATTTACCTATATAAAAATATTCAGGATATATTTTAATTTTTTCGAGCTTTAACGAGCGAGTTCGAGCCGAGCGAGCTCGAGCCGAGCTCGAGCCGAGCTCGAGTCGAACACCCTAAAACTCGGCTCGAGCTCGTTTTGCTTAACGAACACATTTGTCTGTTCGAGCTCGAGCTCGAGTTCGTTAACGAGCCGAGCCGAACGAGCTTTTAACGAGCCGAGCTCGAGCTTGTTCGTGAACAGCTCAGTTCGTGAACAGCCCAATGTATCCATCATACGCCATTCCCTTCATCATCATTATAGAATCTGATTTGATTGGATATTCTCATTGCTTTGGTACCAGCATGCAAAAAACTACTATTTAAATCTCTTCTCTCAGCCACAATTATTTTAACCGATGTTTCTATAAAACTTATTGTTATGTCAACACTTCCCCTAGATGCTTGCTTCCTTCGTGAAATTGTTTGATTGAGAGCACATCACGATGTCCTCTAATTGTCTTTAAAATTTTCTTGCTTTGTTCAATTATTTTTTTTTGAAGTTCCCTGTTATGTCATTGTCATGTCCCCGGCATGCCTACGAACTAGAAGAAGCACTAGGTTTATCTCTGACTCTGAGTTACCCTGATGTTATAATTTCCCAGGTCTATTCTACCATTTTGCTGCAAAACGGATCACGTAACCATGCATTTTCAAAGCGCAAGTGTTTTTTCCTTATAATGGTCTTTTTTACCATTGATATAAACAATATACAGTATGACGGTAATTTAACGTCGACACTTTAAGATACAATTATTTTTCATACAGAGTTGACAAGGTAGAAAAATGAAAAGAAGAATGGTTACTAAGTGACTTGCGTGTTGTGACAGCTAAAATATTTTGATTGATTTAAGTAATGTGAATTAAGGTATTTATTTTCAGTTAATTTTACCATCACTAATCAGAATTTGTTACATACAGTAGTAACTAGAAAAAAATTTAAAAACCAATTTACGCATAACAATCTTCTCTGAATATATACAATATATTTATTTTGATTTATTCATTATTTACATAATTATGAATTAGTTAATGATAATATAAAGAATGCTTAAAATATAGTGATGAAGTGGAGTACACATGTAACATACCTACTGCTTTTTGAAATATTATTTTGATACACAAATATGATAAATCAATTCAACCATAAGTGATAAAGTTTTACAATTTCAATAATCAAAATCAACGCAGAAAACAATATTAAATTTTGAGGCACGACTCGAACACTAGTTCAATAAAAAAAGATCAAACTGAAACAAATAAATCTAAATACCAAGCTTAATCTTCTTATTCTTTTCAATTGTTGGAATCTAAAATGTATATACAAAAATGAGGTGTAAAACCCATCAAATAACTATAGTTCAACGACTTATAAAAATATTTTTATTTGCTGAATTTAAATCGATAAGAGTTTCCAATATCGTACTTATATTTGTTCACACAATTTATGGTCATATTATGCCAAAGACACGACTTCTATAATTCGACGGGAGCTAGTTACGACAATAGTTATGACAAGTAAAACCTGACAAGGTACTCATGTATTGCAGAACGTTTGTAAACAATTTAACGAGTAACATTATCTGTTGACCTTATTTTATAAATAAATATAAAATTAAATTGAATATATCCAAAAAATTATATGCGATTTGAGAAAAGAATAAATAAAACATATATAATTTTGTATGTGGAATTATATTGTAGGTTATCTACCAAGCAAAACTATTTTAAAATTTATTTAATACAAAGGATAAACTACGACACATTTTGATTTCTATATTTTGATACAATTTGATTTATTAATGTTTAATTAATAACTAAGATAATGCTTTTATACCTAAATTATAATTTATTTGTAATTCAGTTAATAGTTACTAAACTTTTTTTTACGTTGAATGACTAAATTGTAAGATTTTGAGTTCAATGATCTACATGCATGTTGGATTTGAGTTGAATGATCTTTTGGCTATTTAGTCCTTTAATCCATGCATCATATCTTATGTAGTAAGTGACGTGGACCTTATAAAACAATACTTAATCGATTTCTGTTAAAGTCTGTTATGGGTGAAAAACTAGGGTGTCTTTAATAGCATGGTTCGTGAGCTCAAGACTCTATTTGAGTGCTCTTGTATTTCGTGACTCGAATATTCGTTCATAAGATGCCTACGTACCTTACTATGTTCCAAAAATCAAGTCAAAAAATATAGTTCTAAATCGAGGGGTGAGATCCCTAATATAGGTGTTGGGAACCTACAAATTAGGGTTGGGAGATTTGGTGGACAAGTCTCCGTATTGTGTTGGACAGTGGAGTCTTAAGTTGTCGAAAGTCTACTCCTCATTGGTTCAAATACCTTGGAGGCTACTTCTCTAGATATTATATCCTTAATATGATAATGTTTGCAAGCTAATTTTTAGACCTATTTGATAATTACAAAACTAATAAATATTTAGGGTTTGGGCCTCATTAATTGGGCTTCGTCTTTGGACCAAGTCAGGTCTAATTAATGTGACATTAATTACACAATTAAGGTTATTTTATTCCCTTTCATTCGCCCCAAACTTCTAGGAAACCTTCATATAATATTTTGTAGAAGTTAAGTTATTTTGTGCCCTTATAGGGTATTGTTTTCACCATAAAATGTGGAGCGACCTGCACGTTTACAATAATTTTCCATTCTCGAGGCTTCAAGCTATTTTCTGAATTTTTTATAAATTCTCATACTCATTTTATACCTACTTAGTACTTACCTTTTCTAGAATATGCCGTGAATCGATAAATGCACCGAATTTGACCATAATTTCCTCCGTTTTTGACCAGGATGTATCCAAAATCGACGTGGATTCATGGTCGATTTCCACAAGGATTCTCGTCGATTTATGGTTTAAATTATCCTTATGGTCGACTAGGAATTCGACTAGGATTCAACACTAATCGACGAGGATTCCTGGTCGAAATAGACCATAATTTTCGTCGGCTTATGGGCCATTTTAACACTCTGGTAGAGTGAAAATTCGAACAGGTTTCTGCCCTTAGTCGAGCGGGATTCTCATCAACTTATGGGCCATTATGACACTATGATCGATTGAAAATTGACCAGGATTCTACTCTTAGTCGACCAGGATTTCATCGACTTATGGGCCATTTTGACACGTTGGTCGAGTGAAAATTCGACCAGGATTCTGCCCTTAGTTGACCTGGATTCTCGTCGACTTATGGGCAATTTTAACACCCCGGTCAAGTGAAAATTTGATCAGGATTCTGCCCTTAGTCGAACAGGTTTCTCATCGACTTATGGGCCATTTTGACACTCTGTCGAGTGAAAATTCGACCAGGATTCCGCCCTTAGTCGACCAGTGTAATAACCCTAATTTTTGTAACTATTTGAAACCCTGACGAATAGTAAATATTGCTGATTTTGGTGATTGTGAAATATATCAGGCGACCATATGTAGAAATTCCGTTATGAAAATTCTGAGTACATATTAGTATTTCGTAATGAATTTGAGTGTATGTAAAGGTCGTCAGATTTTGAAAGCGAGCACTTTGATTTTTCCTGAAAATCCACCAGACACAAAAGAAATTGAGTATAAAGCGTTAAGATTGAAGGAATTAAATCCAAAGATATTAAAAGAGGATGAATACATGAATATAAGATATTGAGAAGGTTTTAGGGGAACCCTAACAATAAGATCACAAATATGTTCTCTCAAATGATCAACGAGAATGAGAGTTAAACGAGCCGTAAAATAAATAAACAATCAAGGAACAAGCTTATGCAAGTGGCATGAGAAATTAACCAAGCAATTAGCAATAACCAAGTGGATTAGAACAAGATGACATCATCACACCATAAGGTTGGAACATGTGGCAATGAAGTGATGCAAGCAAGTGAAATTAGCATTTGATTAAAGATTAATATAGATATTTAACCAAGTGAGCCATTGGATCAATTACAACCAAGTATTATTGGCACAAGTATCAAAATCAACCAAGCAAGCTCCCCCTATCTCTCTTTTTGCTCTCGGCCCATTCAAGAAAAGAAAGAAATGGAAACTCAAAGTTCAAGCTCCACTCCATCATAAATCACAAGGTAATTCCCATGGATTCTTGATGATTAAACTTAGTTATCCTATAAGTTTAAACTTCAAAATCCGTTCCTAGCTAGCTTAAATAAATCATCAAAGAGGATGTTGAATAGTAGTGAATAGTAAACTAACTTTGATTTCTTGGTTTTTATGGAAGATTAAGGTTGTGTAAGCATAGATCAAAGTTCTTTTAGGCATTCAAAGCTCTTGTGTTGTGTTAAGAAGCTTCAATAAGGTATAAAAAATCTTTCACTCTTTGATTTATGTTATGTCCTTGAGTTGTTTTGGAAGTTTGGAATGAATATTGTGGTTTGTATATTTTAGATGATCAAAATGAGATATTGATTAGTTGGTTTGGTGGTTTTGGTTGTGATGTAGTTTTGGACAGATTTTAACATGTTAGTATAGTTTAGTATGTCGTTTTAATTATGGTTGGTGGTTGGATTGTTGTTGGATTGATTTGGTGATGTTTCGTAAATTGGAAATTGTTTGTTTATAGCCGTCGTAATGCCCGATTTTACAATACCCCTATTTGTGTGTAACTTTAGAGTCCAAGAACCCACTGTTGAACATCACCACTGAATTAATTAGTTAGTTCATGCTTTAAGCTACGTTTTGGTATATAGATCGCGTTAAAATGATTTATGGTTTAGGAGAAACGATCGTTTTAAGTAATGGCATTTTGCGAAACCACCCCGACCTTACGAGTAACTTTGAAACTATTTTTGAGACCCCTAAAAGACTTTTCAGATCACGAAACTTTTATGTAAGGTGTTAGAGGTAGTTGGTAAAGCCCTCACAAAGGTTTCACATTAAAAAGTTTAATTGTCAATTTTATAAAAATGATGGAGCATATAAAATGTTGGAGCCGAAGGTGTGCAAATGAGAGTTGTTAACTAATGACTTGAAAGTGAGCGTTAATGTATATGAGAGCTAAGACTTAGTTTCTTAAGCGGCCAAGGACTAATTCCGGGTTATGTTATTGTTTATAGATTATCGGACTAATCCTAGACCCACCACCATCCCCAGACATTCAGGGAAGTTTTCGAACCCTAATTATTGTTGTTATGATGATTAAAATTATATGCAATATCTTTCTATATAAATGCATGAATGTTTAGAAAATGTAATCTTGAGATATAAATGCATGTATGATTTGAAGTTAAAACCCTACGATATATATGCATGCATGTTTTGAAACCATGATATTTCGATAGTGAAATGCGATTACTTAAAGTTGAGCTTACGAGCAATATAATACATATGCTAGTGGTAAGCTATGTTTTACATATACCATTAGTATAAGGTATAGAAGTTTGAACATTGCACTTTAAACCGGGAGACGATATTCCCGAGTATGTTACATACGGTTTTCGATAGTTTTAAATCTTAAAGTGAATATTGTTTTGAATATTCAAATAATATTTTATTTATGATCAATTATTATTAGTGAATACTACACTACTAGAAAAATGCCCTTAGACATCGGTTATAAACCGATGTCTTTTTTTTTTTCAAACCGATGTCTTCGCATATGTAGAGAAAGGTAGGGATCTTTAACATCGGTTTTTAGCCGATGTTAAAGATGTACATAGACATCGGTTTTCTTAGCAAACTGATGTATAATTAGCCCTTTTTTAAAAAAACATGTTAAAACTAGATTGTGAAAAATGGTATTTAGGAGGTTAAAAAGCACTATAAACATATAACAGGGAAGAACTTTTAACTGATAGACATCAGATTCTTAAAAAAACCGATGTCTTAGTCTGTATCTTACCTCAGTTTATTTACTTAACCGACGTTAAACATAACTTATAATATCAGTTTTACTTGAGGAAGCGATGTGAAACTTCTACTTTAACATCGGTTGCGTAAGTGAAACCGATGTACATTGTTCTGGGAGACATCAGTTTTCTTTTGATTTACTTTTATTTACTTGCACAAAGCGATGTGTTTTAATATTTTAGACATCATTTTCATTCCTATATTTCGATTTGTTTTGTTAGTTTGACATCGTTTTTAGTTTAAGCAGGTGATGTGTTTTTAGTTGCTTCACATCGTGCTCTTTATTTAAAATAAAAAGCTATATTAATAAAAATCAATCCTAAACGAAAATAAAAATATATAAAAAAACTTATATACCAACATTCAACCAACATATTTCTATATCTACATCAACATCAAAAACTATCTAGTTATAATCACATTCCTAACCTATCTAACTCACTAAAGAGCAGCATCATATATTGAAAAAGGTAGAACTTGTTCTGCTAGAATTTGAAAAGACTCATCTTCCAAATTGGGAAGACCAGATGCAAAGGGGTCTGAACTTCACGAATGATTTCTAAAGTGAAAATAATTGATCTTCGTCGGAACATACTCAATTAGAGGTGTTCAACATCAAATCACAACTATAACTGCTCCAAGCAAGCTGAAATATACCAAACATCTTATTATTTTTAAATGCTTAAGAGATTGTCATGCATACATTAAACAAATAAGCTAGATAGTAGTAGCACAATAAAACATGGGCCTATAGAACCACTACTGAAAAATAAAAGAACAGCGGGAAAACAGGGCCATAGAACCACTACTAAATGCATACCTATGTTTCCCAGTCTCTTGATTTCACCTCAAGTACCAGTATGGGAAACCAACACTCGAGAATGGGTATATACCCTTATTCAAAATATTGCCGAGGCGGACACTCACACATTGCCATGATAACACTTCCACCCGAGTCCGAGTACATAGCTGTGAAAATAACAAAACTAGTACCAAAACCATGCAAAACAGCGAACACCTCAATCCATATGTGCAAGATGCAAACAAACTAATACATTTATTATATGGACTAAAATCAGTGTGTGTGTGTGTGGAATCAGTTAAGCAGACAAAAAGCAGAGAACTGTCAAATTAAAAAATGGATACGAACATATTAAGAACCTCATGTGCTTTAGTCTGCAGCTTCTCACTATCATTATGCAAAAACCATCGATTCTTGCAGTCAGTCTACTGCAACAAACAAGAAATAGTTAATCCATTTACTGAAGGCTAACCAAACTACTTGAACCTAGAGACTTTGTGAAAGAAGATACAATAACCATGAAGCTGAGAAGACATCCATACAAAAAATTGATATAAATACTAATTTTCATTACATATAAGTTATAACAATGAGCACCGAATAACAATTTAAAACTTAATATTAAAATATCGCAGTACAGTTGTACACCTGTAAAAAGGGGAACATGGCTAATGCATCAAAAAAAGTACCTCTACAGAGATCATCAAAACCATTATTGCTGCTTGCAAGAGGCAATCATGTCTGTGTTCACATACCTGCCTAACAAATAAGAGGCCAGCTGTAAAATGTTCATAGAAAAAGAATGACGACATATTTGGATAATCTCAAAGCAAAAAGTATAAGAAAGACAATGATATGCTGTAGCATAATACACGATACTAAAATTCATAATTTAGCAAATGTATTAGATGATAAGTATCAACAAGCAATATTAGCTCTTATTAAGGCAAGTATTACCTTCTTAACTCATCTTGCATTTTACTCATTACCAAAAGTCTCATTTTCTTTTCTTTTCTCGCATAATTTTGTATTTCGTGCCCATGGATACTGACAACACTACTACAGCAGCGTCTGCGATGCCACACCTTGCAGCAAACAACCACCACCATGATATTCTCCCTTCGCCTACCATTCTTCTTATTGTAATGCCAATTACACTAATCATCTTACTTCTTGCAATATTATTTATAACAGTTATGCTCTGAAGGATAAGACCTACAAAAGACAATGACAGTTTAAGAAGTAGCCCCGAGCATGGAAATTATATGTTCATTGCTCACAGAAATGCAGCTCTTTCTACTCCAGATAATAAATTATATATATATAATCGTGTATAATAAGGAAAGTGTGTCTATGTGTGTGTTTGTGTAAAATATTCACATTTTGATCTGGTGTGGAATTGCCATAGATGTGAAAGGAGGGTGTATGTATGGAGTAAACTCGAGCAAATTCCCTCTACCAAAAGTTAAAGGCATACAAGTTTCCACATACAAGGACCTTGAAGTGGCCACGGAGAAATTTAGCGAAACTAATGTTATTGGAAATGGAGGATTTTGAGTGGTTTACAAAAGAATATTGAGTGATGGGAAAATGGCAGCAGTGAAGATGTTACACAGGAAAGGGAAGCAAGGAGAGAGAGCTTTCAGGCAAGAGGTTAGCGAATTTATTCAATTTATTTATGTTTATCTGTTATGTACCAATATAAGATCCCCTGTATTTAGAGAAGTGTAAATAAACACTATCATCATCTTTCAGTTAGCATAACAAACAGAAAGTATACTCAATTGAAGTTTTCTGAGTAACCCCTGTAACACCCCCAAATCCGGGGTCGGGGATCCGGGTTGTCACGAGTTCCATTTCCCTTAATAACACCCAATCTTAATAATTAATCAACTACTCTATACTGTGACCCCACAATAAACACACACACCACAAGTTATAGTCTCAGAGATGAATATCTAAAAGTAACACGAGTCATATTATTCCAAAATTATAAACCGTTACACCTTAAAAGGGTTTTGAATAAATATACATATTCCTTGCCATTAATACAATTGATAAATATACATAAATCTGGTACATCAAAAGTTGAAGCCTAGCCTATTGGTAGTTCCTACCTTAGCTACAGCGACATCAATGCCTATAGGAAGCTGCGGAACGCGTCCTATCCGCTCGCGAATTGGGAGCTTGGTCCTGTTCATCTTTTCTATCTGTTGTTGTGTGATGAAAGAAGAAAGCAAGGGTGAGCAGCAAGCCCACCAAAATAATATGTATAATGATTAAAAATATATGAGCCTTCTCATAGTACTCATGAAAGTCTTGGTCAGAAAGAAATGAACCAAGTTTGATATCTTAATGCGATGAAGTCGCAAAATATTCAGTATATATACATATATACTTTTCAAAATCTTGGAAGTCCTCTTCCATGCATAATATACACAGAGTTTCAGTTTATAACTGTATAAAACTATCGTTGTAAGGTGATCTCATATATCTAACCTTGTCTCAACGTTTTTTCTGAAAATCTTTGACATGCATAAGATAATCATTTACTAGATATAAGTTTAAAAGAAGAAGTTACAAGATACTCCAATATGCTTATATCTTTTCCAAATATTACTTGAACTACCACCGTTCAAGTTATAATTAGTTTCAAAAGTTCATCACATAGATGAGACTACAAGACAAGATTTGAATATATTCAATCTTTGAACATCATTATAAATAATGAAGTTACGAGATACTTCATTAAGTCCTGATATATATATACACCTATATATATATACATTTCATACACTTCTTGAGAACCTCTGTTATGAAAATTATAAACAGGGTGGCCATATCCAATAAATTTGGAAAGAAAAGAATTTTGGCATAAACCTGATATCTTGCTGATCAGGCAAAGATACCAATAAGTAACCTTTTCTACTAGTAGATGGACGAATTCCTCACTGGTCATCACCCTGGTCGTAATAGGACCTTATGCTGGACTGCCACTCAGCCACTTACGCATTTGATGGACTCCCACTGAGCCACTTACACTATCATGGACGCCCACTGAGCCCATGTTGCTTATGCGGACTCGATAGATGGACTTACTTCCCGAACGTTGGGTAAGTAATCAATTAATTTACCAAAACAGCAACCTTGTTGCAAATATAAAATACACCACAGAGCCGGATCCCTCCGATTTTGAGCGAGTATTTAAATCCCCTTTAAAAAGAAAGATCTTAAATATATAATAAATGAGTTTTGGGATCCGCTCTGACTTTTAAAAATCATTTTGAAGACTCGAAAACACTTTAAAGAGTGTTTGGAGTAATGTTGATTTAATGAAGTAAATCAGTCCCAATATATTAGAAAATATCTGAATATTATTATTTAAATAATATTCCCATAAAGAATAATCTTTATACAAATAATTGAGGTAGAAGTTGTAAAACTTATACTTGAAATGAGTATTAAATAACCAAAGATATATTTATACGAAAGTACTATCTTTATTTGAGTAATCAAAATTAAGTTTGATTATCGAATATTATTCTTAAGTAAAATAAAGAATATTATTAAATAATAAGCGGAGTCATAATACCTCGAATGAATATTAGAAATAATATTCATTAAATAAAATAAAGGAGTCATACATCCTCAAATGAATATTCAAATAATATTTATTAAATAATATAAACTGAGTCATAAGCCCTCGAATGAATATTCAAAATAATATTCAATAAATAAAATAAAAGGAGTCATAAGTCCTCGAATGAATATTCAAGTAATATTCATTAAATAATATAAAGTTATCGAATAAACCTTATTCGATTAATAGTTTTTAAAACTGTTCATATATATATATATATATATATATATATATATATATATATTATACTCGGGAGCCTCGCCTCCCGGTTTTAGAAAAAGTTCACCTTTTGCTCCCCTATACTAAGGGTATACGCAAATACCGCTTATCTCTAGCATATGTATTATGCAACTAATAAGCATTTGAACCAACAGATATATAATTCAAGAATATGAAACAGGCATGCATATATACCATATCACATGCTACAATATATCGCAAGAATTTGCTAATAACAAATATGCATTTATCGCAAGATCATGCATATACACATATACATCACAGCAACAGTTATACGGGTAGAAAACTTGCCTGAGTGCTCCCGGATAGGCTTAAGCTTAGAGTGAGTCCGATAACCTATGAACAACAACATAAGTCGGAATTTAACCCCGGTCGCTTAAGAAACTAGACTTTAACCATTTAGAGTCCTAACGTTCGCTTTTGCGCTTAACGATTTACTTAAGTCGCTCGAGTATCCTCGGCTCCACCATTTTTAATAAATTAACCATTAAGGGTTTTAAGGCGATTCTTTCGCGAGTGTATTACCAACTGCCTAATGCACTTTACATAAATGTTTCATACTCCAATTAGCCTTTTAGGTCATTAACATATGTTTCAAAGTAAGGCGAGGGGTAATGGTTCGTTCGAGAAACATCGTTACTTAAAACGGCCGTTTCTCCTAAACCGTACATCGGAATCAAACGAACCACATATTAAAACGAAGCTCGTAACATGAACTATCTAAAAATGGCAATGCTAAAAACTAGCAGGGAGTTCTCGGGTCCTAATGTTATGAACAAAAGCAGTCTAAAGTAAATCGGACATTACGACGGCTATGTTTACGCGATTTCCCAAATTTTTACCATTCCAAATCATATCAATCCAACTACCAATCAACAACAACTCAAGATACACATCAATGCTACTGATTTCAGTCATAATAAGCTCAAGGATCTCAATCCAATCATATATTATAACATCTCCAATTTCAACTAAACTACTTAACAATTATGCTCGAATCATGCTTATCATTCAAATTACTACTCATCCATCCAAACCATCTCCAAACTTCAACATTCAAACTTATTACTAAAGGGTGTGAAGATTTATACCTTCCTTGGGAGATGTTAAGTTTCTAGAAAGCCTTAGGGAGCCTCCTACAAGCTTGATCTTTCCAAAGAAATCAAGAACACAAAGTTAGGCTTTGAAGTTTCTAAAAGTCCGATTTAAAGAACTGTAAAAATTAGGGTCTTACCATGATTATTTGGAAAAGACTTGTGAACAAGAGTTGTAGGACATCTCAATACCTTTCCAACGAGCTATAGAACACAACATTTGAGTGAGTATTGAAGGAGATATGGCAGTTTGAAGTTTCTGGGTTTGTTTTAGCCGAGAGCTTTCTTCTTGAAATGGGAAAGTCAACTTCTAATTTTTGTGTTTTATGATATTCGCTTGGTTGCTTCTCCTTTTTGCCTTGGAAAATGTTTTAGCTTTTTACCATGGTAAATTTTACATGGCCCAAAATCAACCAACAAAACAAAACCCCTTGTCATGCTTATGTCATCATGTGGTGTCATCCTTCCCTCTTTGTCCTCTTCTCATTGGTTGGATGACATCATCCCCTCTAATCTCTTTGATTAACTTCCTAATTGTTCGCCTAATGACCACTGATCTGTTATACGGCTCGCTTAACTTTCGTTTTCGTTTATCGTTTGAGGGATCATACCCGGGATCTTATTACTTAGGTTCCCTTAACCTTTCTCAATACATTATATTCCTTTTTATGATCCTCTCTTATAATCCTTTAATTTAAATCCTTTTTATCCTGTTACCCTATACTTAATTCTTTCCGTATCTAGTGGATTTTCCGGGAAAAATCAAAGTATTCGGAATTGGATTCTGACGATCTTTACATACACTTATATACCATATAGAGTACTAATAATATCCCAGAAGATCAATAACAGAACCCCTACATAGTGCGGCATGAAAAGTTTTCTCATTCAACATAATCTGCAAAATCACTATTCATAAGGGTTTCAAAAATTTCCAAAAATTGGGGGTTATTACAATCTCCCCTCCTTAAAAGGATTCCGTCCCAGAATCAGATAGAAAATGAATAGGGATACTCTCTTAACATTACACTTTCTAACTCTCGAGTAAATTTTCCCACATTGTGGTCCTACCACCAAACTCTGCCTAGTTTGATAACCCTTCTCCTAAGCACTTGTTCCTTTTCACTATATAACCCTTCCTGGTTGCTCCATATAGGTTACGTCGGGTTGCATGTCTATGGGCTAGCTCATAGGCTAACTTCCCAATATGTCTTAATATATCCAAGGATCCAACAATTCGTGGACTTAAACTTTCCTTTCTTTCCAACCCTGATCAGTTCTTTTTAAGGGAATACTCTTAACAATACAAGGTTCCCTCCTTCATACTCTTTGTCCTTTCATTGTCAAATTAGCATACTTCTTATGTCCATCTTGGGCTACTCCCAGCCGTCCTCTGATTAGATCTATTAAATCCTTGGTCCTTTGGACCACTGCTGGTCCGAGTATCTTGCGCTCTACAACTTCATCCTAACATAAGGGAGATCGACATTGTCTTCCTTCAAAGATCTCATAAGGCGATATCTCGATAATGACATATGATCTATTGTCGTAAGATAACTCAATCCGCGTTAAGTGATCATTCCAAATTCTTTCAAGTCTATTGCATGGAATTTTATCACAGCTTCTAGCACTATAGCTTTGGTGTCTCAATACCCATTCTTTTCCAGTTCGTAATCGCTACTACCTTCCGTTCCTAATATTATACTGGTTATACTTTTGCTCGTTAGCATTCTATAACCTTTTAATAACCACGTCAACCTTAGTATCACGAATGTGTTTCCATTCCGAATACTACCACAACTTTATTACTCCTTTTTCAGCTGTTTCTATTTCCCAAAGTTTGATCAATCATATAGAAGTAAATGAATTTGTTGAGAGATCACTATGATCATGAACACTTGTTATATCGCATAGTTAGTACATAAGGTGGCCAGCCTTTAGTACTTGACAAGCAATTAAACAATAGATGGTATCCTACTAGGCTTCTATCACACAGATAGATAGTCATTCGGCAATACCTCCCCTTCTGGAAGGGTTGTTCTTCTCAGCTTACATGAAATGAAAAGAAGAGAAAAGAACGAACTGTAGAGAATTATATATTCGTAAAAAATTTATTGCCATAAAATATCTGGCTTGGAATCTACCTCTGAACTATAGAGGTTTGTCGTAGGAGAACAAAACATATATGTATATATATCAAGTATTATCGCATTGCAATTCACATGCTTAAATATTTTGCTATTCCGTCCATCATTCTATGGACCCTTGCTCTTCCTCGAGCTTATACACAATCACCTTTGAAACTCCCTCAATATCGAAAATCGAATCTGGGATCTCATTCTAGACATCATCGTTACTAGAATTCTATGCTTGCACCACAACCTTCCTCATATAGTAATACGACTCTCTTTTCATAAGAGGGAATAAATACTCAATAGGTAGATACTCTACTTAATTAGTCTATCAATGATAACTTAAACACTACCACGACCCAATTAGTGGTACTCAATCTCAACATCCATTCCAATACAACTGTCACGGTTGTAATTAACTCATTACTCGCAGAATCATTGCTGCATTACTATGGTCCACCACTGACCTACTGTCGTCATTCACTTTCCATGAAATCTTAATATCTAACCATACGGAGTCCATACATGTCGTATAGAATACTTCTAAGGAGTTAACATAACCACCAATCATAATTCATGAAGAACACTCCAAACTCTGACGTACTTTCATGACATGAAGTAGATAAAATTGCAGAAGAGTTTCAGTCAAAGCAACGATAGCAGGTTAATACCATTCTTAATCGTATGCCTTCAATAGAAGACTTAACTCAAAGGTTCGTTTAGTCCTTTTTGAAATATGGTCCTGGATTATTCTCAAGATAGGACCTTCTAAGATAGATAGCCCATTCATGGCGATTACACGAATTAAACCTTTACCAACTACTATTACAGTTGGGTATTGCACAGTCATCAGAAGGAATGTCAATCTTCCAAACCATAATACAACCTTCACAGCCTTAACCATCATCACTGTATTCTTTTGGCACAAGCGCCTATAATTATTCTCTTACCTTTAAAGTGTCGGCCACCTCTTTGGCCTTTTCTAATAGTAAAATTTCCTTACAGTCAATGTCATTTTAACCACCTCCAAATAATTTTCTACCTCATTTCAATTACAGCTTATGTGAAGTTGTTTTCCTTAAAATCTGATGAGTAAAAAAAAATATCACCATCTTTTTCCATAAGTTATTGCCTCAGTCTTTAGAGGTTAATCAATGTAACGACTGACTTTCAATCATACTTAGAACATCTTTTTATCTTAAGTCCTAATTGCCCTGAACAATTTCGACCATTACTGGTTCGATCCATACTTTCTCGTGGTTTAACACGTGCCCCACTTGGCATCATTATAATTACGTCATATTTCCTTTATCAACATTTCTATTCTTGAGAATTTTGAATATTACCTTTCTCCTTGTAAAACCTCTA
Source organism: Apium graveolens (assembly GCF_009905375.1). Lineage (NCBI taxonomy): Eukaryota > Viridiplantae > Streptophyta > Magnoliopsida > Apiales > Apiaceae > Apium > Apium graveolens. Next base: position 244,065,137 of record NC_133650.1, on the reverse strand, counting down.
GGGTTATCCTTGAATCGTTCCTCCTGTATTCCCTAGATACAGGGCATATCAAGATACCATTTATTAATACCAGAATCATTGTTTATATACTTCTGAAAAAAAATTTCTACACTGATTCTTAAAGGTTGTTATTACCTCAATCCTTTCCTATTCATACTGTCAAAACTCATACTATCCCTATTAAGGGTGAAATGCCAACCTTTATGCATTCCCCTAGGATTCGTTTTAAGTTACCGATGTTCTATCCTTAATTCCACCTTTAAAAATGTACATGCATCCTTCCATGGATAAATCAAGTCATATATCCCTGATAAGGGTGTCTTATTCAATCATTCCCACCTCGATAGTATATACCTAATTTCATAATAGCATCCTTATTCAAATTGAGGTCAATCCATATGGCCTCCAAAAGATAACAATGGTCATCCACTTTTCTTTCCTGATTTGGTAATGATAACATGGATGTTCTGGAAGATATTGGTTGTGTTCAACGTGAACCTCTTCTTAATAATTTCTTATTTACTTTTGTTGTTTATCTCAACAGTCACCTCAATGTTGGGATATCTTTCATACCTAGCGTCTCCCTTTCTGGGTATCGAGCCACCGGTCTTACACTTCACATTCTTGAAGGTCACTTCCTTCATCCAATTTTCCTAATTTCTTACTTCCTTGTTTCCTCAGTCTATCCGCGTCTCATTATTTATCCTTCAAATTATCTCAAGGTTTCCTCGAATCCTTTCAACTTACAGGGGATAAAATATATGTATCTCTTATGCCTTCAACCATCAATTTTAACTCATGGTAAATCACCCTCATCCTGACGATTACATACTTTTCTATTTCTATTGCTACGAGTCTTTAGGGTTTCCTCATACTCAACTCCCTTATCATTCCTCAAACTCTATTACCTTTATATTCCTTTCCACTTCAGTTTCTTTTTATTTTCCTTTCTCTTATCCTTATTTCATGAGCCAACACAACATAAGTATTGATTTCAAACATCCCGTCATTCTGGATTCGTGTCCTCAGAACGAATCTTGACAACTTTTATAACTTAGATTCATAATTCATCATACTCATCCGCTTTTGTTCTAGCTCCAAAGCTTTTACACTATCTCCTTATCTTTGGGAATTACTTTCCCGAAAACAATTGACTGAACTTAAATCAGTTTATTATAATCTCTTGCTTTGTGCCTTCCTTGGCCTTTCACCAGCGGATGGTCTCTCTCTTAGAAGGGTAAGTGACAAAAACAGTCTTTTGTAATTCGTCAATCATTCAGAATCTCAAATGATTCCTCTATTTCCTTTAGCCAGGCTCTTGCCTCGACTAGGTCAACCTGTTCCTTGGAACTCTGAGAGCTTAGCGATTTAAAGGTCATGAAAGAATTTCCTACCGCATTGTTTCCTCAAGGTGGTGGTTGGGGATAATAGTCTAAGTTCTGTCTAGAAAGGTCCATAAATTTTCGTATAGGAGTACCGTCTCGGGTCTCCTTTCCTTACTCGACTTCTGTTTCCTTAGTCTGAACATTCCCTCCTCCTCCCCATAATCGGGGTCATCCTACATATTTTAAATCCTCATTTTCCACTTCATCATGTTATGGGTTCCTTCTATCTTGATGGCGACCTCCCTGACTATCACGTTCAGGGTTTGCTCTAAATCTTATTCCTCAAACTAGCTTTCATCTAAGATCTCATCTTTAAGCTCTTGAACATTTGGAACCCAAATTCTGTAGGAATACCTCATTATTCCCTTATCATCTTTCTCGGTATTAATCTTTTATCTAATTGTTGGCTCTCTGCCTTCATTCATCACTTTTTCTGGCACAATATGTATTTTTTCGATAATTCAGACTGTATTGCAATCTCAAACAGCTTTTCGGTACCGGCTCCAGTTACCTTCAATTCTATTTCCATTTTCTCAAAATCTCTTATAAACTCTCCCAAAGACATTATCATCTTGAGTCTCTCCTTTTTACTAAGGGCATCAGCCACCACATTGGCTTTCCCCGAATGATAAAGAATCTCACAATCATAATTCTTGATTAGCTCTAACCGCCTCCTCTGGCATATGTTGAGCTCTTTCTACGGGAAAATGTACTAGAGCTCCTATGGTTTGTGTAAATCTCGCACTTCTATCCATACCAGTAGTGCCTCCAATCTTTAGGGCAAAACTATTGCCACGAGCCCAAGCTCATGGGTGGGGATATCGAATTTCATATTACCTTAATTGTCTTGATGTGTACGTGATTACCTTGTTGTGCTGTATAAGAAGCACCCTAATTCCTTATACGAAGCGTCACTACACTTCACAAAATCTCCTTTTCCATCTGGCAACGCCAGCATAGGGGCCGCCACCAACCTTTGCTTCAGTTCTTGAAAGCTGTTCTCGCATTTCTCTGTCCATTCGAACTTCTCAATCTTACGAGTAAGCCACGTTAAAGGGGCTACTATCTTTACAAACTTGAACGAACCTCCGGTAGTGATCGACCAATCCTACCTCTGGTAGTCGACCTAACCATGGTCATCAATTCATCAGTGGTCCTTTATTCATTCTTGTCAGGATCCTCCATGGGATCCTCCTCAGCAACTATCCCTTCTAATACAACATCCTCAACCGCTACATCCTCAATATGAACAAGATCTGATCCCAAGTTAGGACGCTCTATCGGATCCATAATCTGATCTCCAATAAGTAATAAAACATCATCGCGTTGTTGCTCCTCAACCTCAAGGTTCGGAGTCCCGCTACCATATACGATAACGAACTACGCCTCTATCACGATATTGATAAGGGTTCCCATAAGGGTTTTAACTGTCAGTACTACGTTAGGTAGCCCGACTATGAACTTGGCAAGAGTTCTTATTATCTTAGTGAACTTATTATCTTAACATCACATCATCTCTGAGGTTTATAACGCTTAGCTCTGATACCACTTCTGTAACACCCCCAAATCCGGGGTCGGGGATCCGGGTTATCACGAGTTCCATTTCCCTTAATAACACCCAATCTTAATAATTAATCAACTACTCTATACTGTGACCCCACAATAAACACACACACCACAAGTTATAGTCTCAGAGATGAATATCCAAAAGTAACACGAGTCATATTATTCCAAAATTATAAACCGTTACACCTTAAAAGGGTTCTGAATAAATTTACATATTCCTTGCCATTAATATAATTGATAAATATACATAAATCTGGTACATCAAAAGTTGAAGCCTAGCCTATTGGTAGTTCCTACCTTAGCTACAGCGACATCAATGCCTATAGGAAGCTGCGGAACGCTTCCTATCCGCTCGCGAATTGGGAGCTTGGTCCTGTTCATCTTTTCTATCTGTTGTTGTGTGATGAAAGAAGAAAGCAAGGGTGAGCAGCAAGCCCACCAAAATAATATGTATAATGATTAACAATATATGAGCCTTCTCATTGTACTCATGAAAGTCTTGGTCAGAAAGAAATGAACCAAGTTTGATATCTTAATGCGATGAAGTCGCAAAATATTCAGTATATATACATATATACTTTTCAAAATCTTGGAAGTCCTCTTCCATGCATAATATACACAGAGTTCCAGTTTATAACTGTATAAAACTATCGTTGTAAGGTGATCTCATATATCTAACCCTGTCTCAACGTTTTTCTGAAAATCTTTGACATGCATAAGATAATCATTTACTAGATATAAGTTTAAAAGATGAAGTTACAAGATACTCCAATATGCTTATATCTTTTCCAAATATTACTTGAACTACCACCGTTCAACTTATAATTAGTTTCAAAAGTTCATCACATAGATGAGACTACAAGACAAGATTTGAATATATTCAATCTTTGAACATCATTATAAATAATAAAGTTACGAGATACTTCATTAAGTCCCGATATATATATACACCTATATATATACATTTCATACACTCCTTGAGAACCTCTGTTATGAAAATTATAAACAGAGTGGCCATATCCAATAAATTTGGAAAGAAAAGAATTTTGGCATAAACCTGATATCTTGCTGATCAGGCAAAGATACCAATAAGTAACCTTTTCTACTAGTAGATGGACGAATTCCCCACTGGTCATCACCCTGGTCGCAATAGGACCTTATGCTGGACTGCCACTCAGCCACTTACGTATTTGATTGACTCCCACTGAGCCACTTACACTATCATGGACGCCCACTGAGCCCATGTTGCTTATGCCGACTCGATAGACCCCTACTTCCCGAACGTTGGGTAAGTAATCAATTAATTTACCAAAACAGTAACCTTGTTGCAAATATAAAATACACCACAGAGCCGGATCCCTCCGGTTTTGAGCGAGTATTTAAATCCCCTTTAAAAAGGAAGATCTTAAATATATAAAAAATGAGTTTTGGGATCCGCTCTGACTTTTAAAAATCATTTTGAATACTCGAAAACACTTTAAAGAGTGTTTGGAGTAATGCTGATTTAATGAAGTAAATCAGTCCCAATATATTAGAAAATATCTGAATATTATTATTTAAATAATATTTCCATAAAGAATAATCTTTATACAAATAATTGAGGTAGAAGTTGTAAAACTTATACTTGAAATGAGTATTAAATAACCAAAGATATATTTATACGAAAGTACTATCTTTATTTGAGTAATCAAAAATAAGTTTGATTATCGAACATTATTCTTAAATAAAATAAAGAATATTATTAAATAATAAGCGGAGTCA